>NC_052048.2:146957166-147052721 GCF_903992535.2 Arvicola amphibius
AGATCAAGCCAATTGGCATCCTGGCATGGAGGGCAAAGGGCTTCATGTGCTTCCACCTCTGATTCAGTTGATGGCGTTTTTTTTTTTTTTCAGGGATGGGTCATTTTTCTTGCAACTCTGGCAGACTGGCCATTTTACCAGTTACTTGTCTGTCCATAACTAGAAGCAGCTTAAAGAAGGAAGGGTTTATTTGGGCTTATGGTTAGTCCAGAGTGATAGGAGTCCATCATGAATGGGAGGCATGGTAACAAGAGGTGCGCATAGCAGCAGGAACAGGAAACTGAGAGCTCACATTCTGAAGAGCAAGAATAGAGAGCACAATAGAAGTGGGTGTTTTAACCCTCAAAACCCATTCTCAGGGACTTACTTCCTCTCGTGGTTGCACTGCTTATAACTCTCCAAACAGCTCCACCAACTGGAGACCAAGTGCTCAAACTATGCAGGACAGTTCTTATTTAAAGCACTACAGCCAAACTGGAGTACAGTTCTTCTCAAACTGTGGGATGAGACCCCTTTGGGGGTGGTCAAGCAACTCTTTCACAGGGGTTGCCTAAGACCACTGCTTATCATATATTTACATTATGATTCATACCAACAGCAAAATTAAAGTTAAGAAGTAGCAAGGAAAATAATTTTATGGTTGGGGTCACCACAACATGAAGAAGGATTGCAGCATTTAGGAAAGTTGAGACCCACTAGCCTATTAAATGCCTCTATACCCAGGAATGTTACATGGGAAGCACAAATTGGAACCAGTGGATTCTTCAGAAATAGAAGACACAGAGTTAAGAGGGGTAAGAGGTATTTGGTAGATCTGGGAGGAGGTGGGGGTAGGTATTTGAGATATCTGTAGTCAATTTTATCCAAATGCATTGAGTGCAAAAATGAAATTCCATAAACAGCTTGATCTATCTATCTATCTATCTATCTATCTATCTATCTATCTATCTATCTATCTATCTATCTTACATTTATTAACACTCCTTGTGCCCCTAAAGAGGCTTCTGATGTAAATGATTCAAATCTTTACATGGTGTCATAAAAGCTTATTTGACATGTAATACAATCAGGTATGTCTAACCTGTGGCTCATGGATGCATATATGCATGCATACCAGCATACTTGCAAACCACAATGTCATGCTGCAGTGTCTAAAGTTTGGATACCTCTGCTATGTAAAGACGACTGAGAGCCACAAGAAGACATCCCAGTCCTGAAATGTCCTGCCAGTTAACAGCAGGCAGGCCAGGCAGGCCTCCAAACACCTGTTATCAGAATGAGTATCCAGACAATGGAAAAATCCCAGGTTGGGTGGATGTACACAGACTACTGCACCCAGTGTATCCAGGAAGAAACTGCTTTCAACACATCTGCTTTTAATATTTCCTAAGTATATGTTATTTTGGAATTGTATATGGGAGGGTAAGGAGGAGTTGATTTTTAAGGTCTTTTCCTTGAATATGAATTTTGCTCCTTATTTCATATTTGTTGGCCTTGGTTATTGCCATAAGGGTCCAAGCCACAAAGCAGAGTTAATAGGCACAGTTTGGGATTCAAAGGCCCTCTGGAGAGTGTGGTGTTGGGAAGAACAGTAGGGATGTTGGGTTATAGGGTACAAATCTGTGTTCTGCAGCCTTTCATGGCTGTTGGACCTGTGTGTTGTTTGTTCTTTGCATTCATCCATATGAAGAATATGAGGCTGTGAAGCATGATTAATAAAAACTCAGAAAGAGAAATTGAAGATCCGAAAAACAAAGCAGCCAGCCACTGGCTCTTACCTCGACCTCAGTCTGAAATGGGATCCTGCCTCCAGGAATCTCAGAATGAGACTGTATGTCTGAGAGCTGTCTCCCCCATTTTATATTCCTCTCTAGGACTAGGATTAAAGGCATTAACTACTGGGATTTAAAGGCATGTACCACACAATTTATATGGCAACTAGTGTGCTACTGGGATTAAAGGTGTGTCTTACCATAACCTGTGGTCTATAAAGCTGACCAGTGGGGCTGTTTTACTCTCAGATCTTCAGGCAGTCTAGTCTAAAGTTAGTATTAGTTGTACATCAAGGCAGGGAGGAGAAATCCATTTCTCACAGTCTCCTCTCTTGTGCTTCCCTTCCCTTATGCATCTTCCTGCCCCTACTCCATCAGAAACCTCTACAGGGGTAGCATCCCTGTCATTACAGCCCAACAATCAAACACACACTCCACATTCTCTCAGCTTTTCATGTTGATGTCCCTCTGACGAATTCACTCATCTGTGAAAAGCAACCAAACACGAGCAAAACAAACAAAAACACAGGAGTCATCTGAAAGCAGCAGTCTCCGAACAAGGAAGAACTCTGAGCTGGATACCACCACTTGAGGGTGCTGTGGGAGTTCAGAAATGTGAGTTCATTCAGGCTGAGAGCCCTGACTGCCTAAGTGCCACCCTTCCCTCAGATCACACCATGTCTGTGTCCAACTGGTCACACAGGCAACAAGACAGCCTGGCAGACTGATTCTTACCAAAAGGAAGACTATTTAAAGGTGTTTGCATGCCTTGGGAAGTATTCAAATCAAGTCACTATATAAGCCAATTCTGCTTTCTTGTTTATTGAAAGATCAGGTATCCGGAAGAGGAGGACTGATAATGGTCTTAATGTCTCATCAAGATACTCTGCTCTGTGAATGAATTATACAGTTGAGTCTGGAACTTTGTGGCTCAGAACGGGTCTTGTATGGCTTTAAGCCTTTTGCATCCACTGGACCATTGGTGGGTGGGGTTCAGAGATTGCTAGAGGAGGTGGGGTGAGCAGTGATGTCTCTGCTGGAGATGAGGATATTCTTGGATTTAAAACGAGATTTCTTGGATCTAGACTGGCTTTCTCCCCTTACAGATTAAAAGACAAAACAAAAAAAGGGTGGGGGATGAAGAGTTGGTCGTGGATGTGGGGAAAGCTGACTTTGAGTAAAATGGCACATAAATTCAGGACCCTGGAGAGCGACCCGGCCAGCCACAGCTACAACCAGAGAATGCCTCTTAGGAATCTGAAAAGCTTATTGGTTCATTTTTGAAAAAG
Organism: Arvicola amphibius; assembly: GCF_903992535.2. Lineage (NCBI taxonomy): Eukaryota > Metazoa > Chordata > Mammalia > Rodentia > Cricetidae > Arvicola > Arvicola amphibius. The sequence goes on from NC_052048.2 coordinate 146,960,228, forward strand.
CAAACATATCTACAGAATTCTTTTAAAAATGTGTATCATCTCCTATGATCTGGAATGTACCAGCAAAGCCGGACATTAAGAGGAACATCAAGAGCCTTCAAAAGGGCACAGACTTTGAACCAGGGAACAGTTGTTTAGATGAATAAAAGCAGATTCAGCTTGGGAATAGCTTTATCATGCCACATCGTTCATATTCTCTCTTATTTATTGTTAAAAGTTCCTCTGGTGAAGAACTTGGGGTTCCCACCAAGGTCTCTCTGAACGGGGCTGTGCACTGGAAAGTCTCTGCCCATTACCCCCCACCCCCATTTCCTCTGTGAAGAGGCTTCCTGGAAGCACATACCAGAAAGCTATGCGACTGTATGTCCGGGTGGTGTGCTGACAGTCTTCCCTGAAGCACAGTTCAGAACCACCTCTGATTTGTTTAAAACTTTTAAATTAATTCGTCTATTGTAGGCAGCCTCATATATGTATACAATGAATTCTAGTCCCTCTTATCCCCCTTACATTGAACTTCTGTTCCACAAGAAGGCCCATTGTACTTTCATGTTCTGCATGTGTGTGTGTGTGTGTGTGTGTGTGTGTCAGAGAGAGAGAGAGAGAGAGAGAGAGAGAGAGAGAGAGAGAGAGAGAGAGAGAGAGAGAACCAGAGTTTAATTCTGGCTGCTTGCATGAAGGTGGGTGGCATGATACTTACTGGCACATGGGCAACTTATTAGTGACCACACCACCAAGGAAAGTGACACCCCCTCCAGCAGTTATTAGCTGCCAATAGTCCCTCAGCAAGGCAAAATGTGGGGAGTTTTTAGGAAATCAATCAATCTTTTGAATCCCTTACCACATCTCAAAGATCACACTGTTCATTATTTACCTTGTGTAAATGGTTCATGCAGTCATGAAACACACATTTTTTTTATCATTTTCTGTGTCTTTTTCATATTCTGTAGTCTTTTAGGAAACATTGTATCTGAGTGAAGTTCACATCAAAAGCTCTGTGATGTTCAGAGCAGGAAAAGGTTTATTGTGCACACTGATCTTTCAGCATCTTTGCCTGAGGCCGTGGGATGTATGATGGGCTGGCTCTAGAGCCCATGCGGAATGTCACTGCTGAGTGGCACTGGGACACTGGCTGGAGGTAGAAATCACTACAGCATCTTTAACTAATGGGGCATCCTAAGCCACTGGAAGGATCTGTCGACTCTAGAATCAGCATACAGTCCAAGAGTGAGGCTTCCCTATGAGGAAGATTCCAGTCATCTGACTCACGGCTCCTGGCCAGAAACTGCCCAACTGCCTGGACCCAGAGATTGAAGAACAGACATTTTCTAAATGAAGGCTTTAGGCCGTCACAACAAAACCCACAACTCGTGGAAGCAAGTCTGGGTGGACTCCATGTGTCAGAACTGAAGCCAGGGTGAGTGTCTCTGAATTTGCCATCATGTGCTTTATGAGAGATTGGCTGGCTTCTTAAAACCCTTGACTCCCAAGCTGAACATCAAAGGCAAATAGTTTCCATCTTAATCAATCAAAACATGTTATGATAACGTGAACTACTGAGTGGGATTCTGCCATGGGACCTTGATTCATCAAGGAAAAGTAGCAGGCACACAGGTGGGGTGGTCACTGAGCCCTCTTGTGCTTCCCAACCTGCAGGCTTGAAAATATTCTAACCCCATCGCAAGATTAATAGAGTGAGCAGAGAAAGGGTTTTCCTGTAGGATTTAAAAATATTTTCTGGTAAGGCCATCTGTTCCTGGGAAGCTAAGTGTCTTATAGAAACGAGTATTGTACAATGCCACTTATTATAGGAAGAAAGCTCCCTTGGTTCCCATAATAGATTAATGCTGATGCTAGTGAATAGAAGGTAGAAAAATGTTTTACACATTTGGAATTATTTCATATGGGTGTGTGCCTAGTAAGTACATTATACAGGTTCCTCTTTGTCATGATGTTAGAATATTCTTTTTACAATGTCTGGAAGACTGCCATGCTGCGTGCGTCTCTGCACACCTTGGAGGCAGTCCTCGGCAAACCTCTTTAGAAGGAGCCATTGACTACTTATGCTATAATCCACCTGTGATGCTATTTTGATGGCTATGAGTAGCTTTTGACTCCAGCATCAGTGATTCTGCAAAAAATACTCTACAAATCCCTACTTGAAGTGCTCTCTGTGAATCCCTGGGAGATACATGTGGCTCCAGGTAAGAAGTCTAGGGGGCCAGCAGAAAGTCCTGGGAGGCTTCACCATTGCTGCCACACAATGACTGGTCCAGGGAACATCTGAAAGCGGTATGTCAGAGAAAGCAGACCAACAGGCTATGTATAAGCTGAAGTCTCTTCCCAGTGTGTCTTCCATGCCCCAAGCCAGCTGCTGCCTCTCTGGCTCCTGAGCAGGCTGGGGCCATCTTCCTGCCCTTACCGCATATTTCTTTTGGCCTGACTTGTTCACGGAATCTGTGATTGGTGTGACTTTCCATTGAGAGTGTGTATTTTCAAACGTCTGCATCAAGGCTCAAATCAAACTGCCCGGAGAAGACAAAGACCCAACAGAATGATGTTCAAGTTTTCAATATTATTCACAAATAGAATGCTTCTTGGTTCCCTTTTGCCTCGGGATGCAATTGCTGCTGTGGCTGCAGATGACTGGGCACACTCGCCAGTGATGTGTCTGTCAGGACCTAAGATCCTCAGGGCTCTCGGCTACGCCATGTAGGTCATGATGTACTTCTATCGCTATGTGGTCTTACTGTACATTACTGGTTTCCTGTGGACACTGGAATGCTGCAGATAGACATGGTATCATAATTCTGTTCAGAAATATTATGTTCTGAGGGAAAATGACTCTTGCCAGGGGCGGCAAAATATTTAGTATGTGGGGGACATTTGTAATTTCTTCTCTTGCTCCCTGAATAAGGGTCAAAGTAATGCCTGGGGTGTCAGGTGCATGTAAGTCATCTGAGCTGGGCTCTTCCTACAGCTCACTCATGAAAGACAGGACCCAGTGTCTGATTAATTCACAGACAGAAGAATAAAAATTGACCAACTCACAGGCTCAAGAGGAATGCAGGCGAGACATCTGAACTCAATTCCTCTAATTTTTACCACTGGAGAATGAGATTTCTGGGTCAGATAGATAGACCAGCAGGGTCAAAGGACTTTCCATAAAGGCATGGAGCATGATTAATAAAACCTCAAAGACAGAAATTGGGGTTCAACCCGAAGACCAGAAAAACAAAGCAGCCAGCCACTGGCTCTTTCTTTCAGTCCGAAAATGGTGATCCTGCCTCTGAGAATCTCAGAATGAGGCTGTGACTGACAGCTGTCTCCTCCCATCTTATAATCCTCTCTACAGCTGAAATTAAAGGCATGCACCACTGGGATTAAAGGCACGCACCACCCAATTTCTATGGCAAACTAGTGTGGATACTGGGATTAAAGGTGTGTGTTACCACTACCTGGTCTGTAAGGCTGACCAGCGGGGCTGTTTTACTCTGATCTTCAGACAAGCTTTAGTTATTAAAATGCAAATGAAATGGCACTGCAAAGACGTGATGACCAAATTCAGCCCTTAGAACCCGTATAAAAAAGCCCAATGTGGTGCTATATACCTATATTCCAATATTTCTACACAGCAAGTCTGGAGGCACAGAGGAGACTCCAGTCAGCTTGTAGGCTTGCAGTATGTAGAGTGCCAGAAACAAAACGAGAGATTCTAACTCAGGATGGAGAGCTGGATGCCCAGTGACCAAGAGCACTAGCAGCTCTTTCAAAGGACCCAGGTTCCGCTCTCAGCCCCATGTCAGGCAGCTCATAACTACCTGTGTAACTCTAAAGCCAGGTTCAACGCCATCTACTGACCTCTGCAGGTACCCTCACCCCTCACTCTCCTCTCTCTCTCTCTCTCTCTCTCTCTCTCTTTCTCTCCCTCTCATACATACATACACACACACACACACACACACACACACAAAATAATAAATACTAAGGGACTGTAGGGATGGCTTAGCAGTTAAGAGCACCTACTTCTCTTTCAGAAGACCAGAGTTTGGTTCCCAGCACCCACACAGAAGCTGAAAACTCTCCAAAGTAGTTCCAGGGTACCCAAAGACCTCTTGGAACTCTAACAGCACCCAGCATGCATATGGCACAATTACCTATATGCAGGCAAAACACTCATGCATATTTAAAAACTGTATGCAAGAAAAAAATAATTTTGTTTAAAAATAGATCCTACTTCAGAACAAGGTGGAAGATGAAAACTCACCCCCGAAAGCTACCCTCTCACCTCTACATGCATGCCAGGGCTCCTGTATCCTCTGACACTGATAAGTAAAGCAAGAAAAAATTATGATAAAATAAAAAGTGATTAAATATACTTCAGAAAGCCCTTTGAAGACTAAGCAAGTTATCACACGCTGAGCATAGAAGCATCACCTCCCACGTTCATCAGTAGAGCTAACAGGTACCACCTACTGCAGATATAAAAGGTGCACATGGCATCACTGCCACCTTGACCCATAGACACGACATACGGACATAATCTCTATATATCCTGGCGAGATGAGATTTTAAACCTTTAGTCTGCTGGCTCTGCTGGAAGTATCTGCTTCCTGACATTTTCACACACCCCACACAGCCTTCCTAGGTGTGCCAAAGTGCACTGGTGTTTTTCAAGATAAAAGTGTGATGTGCAGTTATTGAATCAGTACACACAGATGAAATTCCCACACCAGAGGTTGGGTATCTTAATTCCCGGGCTTACTACTTCAATTATAAGGAGGTTCCACAAGGAAAACACTAGCAAATGAATTTTTTGTGGGGCAGGAAGAAAAGTAATTTAGTCATTTAAGGAAGGCATTAATTACTTCAGGATATGTCATTGGCTCATTATCTGTAATGAATGAAAGGATTCACATAATTTTGTTTGTTTGTTTGTTTGTTTGTTTTGAGACTGGGTCTCTCTATATAGTCCAGCCTGTCCTAGAACTTACTATGTAGACCAAGTTGGCTTTTAACTCACAGAGATCCACCTACCTCTCCCTCTCAAGTGCTGGGATTAAAGTCATGAGCCACCACACCTGACTCAGATCTACATAATTTACAAGGAAAGCCAAAGCCATTGCTATCATAGCATTCTCACCACAAACACCGAGTAATGGACCACAGCGTGCATTTTACACATTGTACTTATTTTAAAGCCCAAAGGCAGATTTGTTTCAGGACCATGCCATAATTCCTTTCTCCTCTGTAACTCAGAGAACATCCCTTGTCCATCAAACCTAATGACTGCTTGGGATTTGTGTCTCCCCAAAGCGAGGATAAACACTCCTTGAGAAACAAGACTTCAGGACAGACAAGGCTATCAAACCTTATAGCACGGAGAGGCTGCTGGGCTGAGGGATGATCAGGGTGGCTGGAAGGATGCTGTAGTAAGACCCCCACTTTGGAGAGAGCTGTCCCTCTCAACCCAAACAGGCAAGATGGGTTAAAAAGTGTTAGGGGATAAACTCTCTCTGCTTTGTTCAGATGAGCCATTTTGAACTTCAACTAGGTCAAAGACCCAGGGGAAAAAAAGCGAAAACAGCACAGCTGAATGGAACCTTACAAACCAGCGAGCGGCAGAGGTGCAGTGGCTCAGGTGGCACCTACACAAGGATGGGATATTGGTCCTTTGCTGGTTCCGAGAGCCAGATCCCCTCAGTCTGGCATTCCATCATGGAGATGGTTGGTGTGAGAGTGGATGGATGACTGCAGAAGCGAAAGGGAAATAGACGGTGTCTTAGTTACTTGTTTTTGTTGTTACTCTGATTAACATTATGAACAAAAGCAACTCGGGGAGGAAAGGGTTTATTTGGCTTACACATTCCTGGTCACTGTCCATCACAGAGAAAAACCAAGACAGGAACTCAAGGCAGGAACCTGGAGGCAGGAACTGAAGCAGAGGCCATGGAGGACCACTTATTACTGGCTTCCATGCCTTTCTCAGCCTGCTTTTGACGTCATGAAGGACAGCCACCCAGCCCTCAGTGGGCTTGGACTTCCCATATCAACCATTGGTCAGGAAAATGATCCACAGACGTGTCTACAGGATAATATAATGGGAGGGTTTTCTCAGTCATGGCTTTTCCAGGTGATTCTAGGCTATGCCAAGTTAGTGAAAACTAACCAACAGAGGTGATGAGATTTATTACATCATCCATATTGGGCCGTGAATAGAAATAACAGAGGTAGATGTTTGCTACACAGTGGAGTCACATGTGTAAAGACCCAATACAAAGTACATCTTGACTCAGATCAAAAGTCAGCTGAAAGTCAGACAGACAATTACACACGTACACAACACACACACTCACACACATACACAAACACACACACACACACTGAAAGGGAAGGAGGAAGGGAGTAGACTGTGGTGGTTTGATAAGAAATATTCCAGTGTGTAGCAGCATTAATAAAAACCCAGAGACAGACATTGGGGCTCAACCTGAAGGTTAGAAAAGCAAAACAGTGAGCACTGGCTCTTACTTCAACCTCAGTCCAAAATGGTGATCTTGCCTCCAGGAATCTCAGAATGAGACTGTGTGTGAGAATTGTCTCCTCCTGTCTTCTATTTCTCTTTAGTGCTGGGATTAAAGGTGTGCACCACTGGGATTAAAGGCAGGCACTGTTCAGTTTCTAACTAGTGTGGCTACTGGGATTAAAGGTGTGTGTTACCACTGCCTGGTCTGTAAGGCTGACCAGTGCAGCTGTTTTACTCTCTGAACCTCAGGCAAGCTTTATTTATTAAATGAAACATCAATATTGTATTGAAATGAAATTTTAATACAAATGAAATATCACTACACCAGAAGGCACAGGCATTTAACATTTGATCCCCAGTTGATGGCACTGTTTGGGGTAGTTCAGGAGATGCAGCCTTGAGGGAAGTGGGCTTTAAGAGTTCCTAGTCTCATCTCACTTCCAGTTCTCCCCTTCCCAGCCCCACCCCACATCTCTCTCTGCTTTGTGCTTGTGGTTGAAGATGTGATCTCAGCTGCCATCCCTCCCGGTCATGATGGTCTCCTATCCCCCTGCTACTGTAAGCTAAAATAAACTCTCCCATGAGCTGCTTTGGACCATGGTGTTTTATCTCAGCATCAGAAAAGTAACTAAGGCAGAGACTTATTGTAAAGTTGTTTCAGGGACCCTGGCTACAGGAAAGGGCTCAGTGCTACCTGTGGTGCACAGAGATGGGATGAAGGGTTACTGAGGGCCAGACAGACTCCACTTCCCTTCCTACATGACTTCAAACAACTTTATACCTTCCTGGACTCCAATTCCCTCAGCACATTGGAACTCACAGAAGGCTCTTGCATTGCCCCAGCTGTTTTGGAACCCACCGTCAATCACAGAATCACCTCCTTGATTGCTTTCAGAGCTTATGTCCAGGTACACCTCGGGCGTTAGAGAAAATTAAAGGGCTGTTAAATGTGGGGGTAGAAATCCATTCCTCTTTACAACAGGAGGAAGATAAAAGCCTGCATTGTCTGGCTGCTTATAAAGTCAGAATTTGATAGAGCCACAAATCCCAGGACCAGAATGACATTCCACAGTCATCGGGAACTTTCCAGCCATGTCACTAGGGCAGGTCTGTTCTGCTTATGTCTGTACAAGCATGCTTACAAATGACCTCCCGCTTATCAATTCCATTCACGTAGCAAAGGGGTTCAGAGATACATTCTACGAGGAGTCAAGAAGGCTGTTCACCAGAAAGAGCAGTGCCAAGTAAGAAGAATACTGCGTGCCAAAGCCTCAGGTTCACAGTAAATCCTGTCGATTGCTCAAAGATGAAACAAACAAACAAATCTCTGGCCATGAATGGATCTTTCTGCGCTAGAAACTCATCAACCAAGCAATGCAAGCTGCTGTTGGCTTAGCACACAGCAGAATGCAAGGATTCAAACCCAATTGCACCAAAGACCTGTGAAGACGGAGCAGGCAGCCATGCAAGGCTAAGCCTTAAGAGTGTGGCAGTGAGGCTAACAGGGCAGTCACTGTGAAAGCAGGTGGAATCTGAAAAAGAATGCTGGTTGCCTAAGAGGCCTTGGGTGGATTAGATTTGATCCACTTCATATAGAGATAGGGACACATGGCCAGAATGCAAGATATTCTTCCCAGTGTATCCAGTGCGGAGGGACAAAATGGGGTGGGGGTAGAATGACAGAGAGAACAGTTACAAAAACAAACCCCCAGATATCCATGTATTGTTGGGATAAAGGTTAGGATGATGAGCCCTTACCTATGTAGAAAGGGTCCATAGAGCAACAGTTAATGTGACAGATAAGGGCTCCAGAAGCAGAATCCTGAAGTCTGCCTCCATTCCCTGAAAGTTCTTAGGAAAAACGATTCAGTAAAACTACAAGATAATGAAGGGAGACTCCCACCACAGGGAAGACATAAGGCTAACTGTGATGAGCAGAATGGGTACCTAGCTGGGGAAGGCCTGGGACTCAGGAATGCCGATGACACAGAAGGACTTGCTCCACTGTCACAAGGTAAGAGGTAACAGGAGAAAAGGAAACATTTGTAGAGAAAGGGTGTTGTGGGAAGAGATGAGGGGAATATTCAACATTCTTTTCTTTCTTCAGACAAACAAACAAACAAACAAACAAACAAAAACCCAGAGGAACCAATGAACTCTCAGAATGCTGTGATGAAGCTTCTTTCTAAGTGTGTAAACTAAAATGTCAGATGACAGAGAAAGTGTGTTATTTTGAAACGTGATCATAAATCTACATAATTAAAAGCAATTATTTTATTAATAATTCATAATGTCACACAATAACACAGCAAAGTTAAATTTTTTTAAAGTACTAGTGTAGTGGCTGATTGAGATATGTTAATAATGTTTGACTATGGGGTTGCCATTGACAAGGAAACAGGCTGTCATGATGGATGTCCAGTTCTGATCGTTTCCACTGTAAGAGCAGGACTATTGGTAAAGACGGGCAATAGTAAGGAATGCACATTTGTGTAGCTGACTCTATAAGGAACAGCAAGCCTGCTCTCCAGGTACCCTGCACTCTCCAAAGGCTTTGAGTCAAACCTAATGCCTGTTTGAGCTACTTGAAGCTCTGCGCTGGGTGACTGTGGGGTTTGGGACTGCCCAAGATCATTCATCACAGTGGCCTGAGTATCAGTTTATATTCCAAAACCGTAAGATGCGTGTGGCTGAACACCACGAAGACCTCAAACCAACTGCAAGAGTAAGTTCAATTTCAAGAGTTCTAAAGTTGCCATTGTCATTGGAAAGTATCTATGGCATCTACGGCCCGTGAGTGCTGGGACTGCACTGAGTTACTTACAGGCATGCTGGAAGCAGCTAGTCTGGATCAGACATAGGATATGTAAGCAGGAACTATTTTCTTTCATCCAGTGCCATAGGCCCCTGATTCCCCTTGGGAAGTCATCTCGTGTTTATGTATGAGATGAGAAGAGGGCGGAGCCTGTGGTGAATGATGAGTTCTCCCTGTGTGATAAATCAAAAAATATCAAGGATGGAGAAGTCCAGAATTCAATGTTAGGACTTTCCTATTTCAAATTCTGTGTGTGGAACTTCAGGGGTGAAACAAATATGCATACACACATGCACACACACGCGCGCACACACACAGGAGAAGAAGGCATTGTGTCCTTCCGCGGGGCAGGATGAGCAGGAGGGGGGGCAACAACACATTGTTGTGAGGTTGCAATGGCTGAACTGTGGCCAGATAGGGTCCTCCATCAGATCAGTCATCCTCAGAGATGTTGCAGAGGCCAGGCAAGGGCTTCAGTTATTTGTATGTCCCCTGGCTTAGGGTCATTAAGATGACCTGAGATCCTTACACCTGGCAAGATAGCACCAAGGACAATGACTTCCAGAGGCAAACTGGGACTCACAGGGGTCTTTGGAGAGGGCATTTCCCCACAGGGCATCCTGGGGCTAGGGCCCAAAGTCTGTGTGTCCTGGCAGAGACAAAACCTACCAAAGGACTCTTTGCATAAACTTACTTATTGCCTGGTGTTAACAAGTGGTGGGGAGACAGAATAAGACATGCAGCTTTTCCAGTGAGAAGGGGAGAGATTTAACTGCTGGCAATGAAGGCAGCATGGAAAACAAATCAGATACATAGACCAAGATCTATGAGAATGAAGGATCAAGCGATACTCGTTGAATTCACCGGCAAGTGTAATGTGTTCCGGAGACAGGCAGGGAAGGGTACAAAATGTACACCAAGAAAGAGGGACCGTCTAGTGTGGAGAGAGAGAGAAAAGCATTGTCTTCTCTGATCACACAGAGATACAAGCTGAAAGGAACTCGTCAAAGTCTAACATGGCCAGCATGACCGGAGAAGGAGAAAAATCCAGTATGCACGAGGCATGTGATCTGCCACAGATGGCGTGGAAGGTCAAAGCTTTTGAGAGAAAGAGATCTTTGTCAGCAAAGTGATCTAAGACAGTGAAGACCTACTGGTGTCCTTCAGGGACCACCATCTTTAGGGATTACCACATCTTTGCTGTGGAATCTCATGGCTATTCCAACCTGCATAGGAAGGTGGAGCCGAGAAGGGCCATTCATCTCTCCTCCCCCCCACCCCTTTCCCAGGCACAAGCATACCATAGAAAGCAGAACACAGGAAAGAATTCTAGCGTTCAAACTGCCTGTACTAATAAGCAAGACCTGGAGAACCAAGGAGATTACTAATATGCAAAAATAGTCAGAAAAAGGAATGACATAAAAATTTAGAAACCATTATAATGGCTCTCAAAATTCTTTCTTACCCCCTGATGGCAGAAAACGTGAGCTAGCAGTATGGAAAGAATTATTCGCCAATATTCTCTATTGAATTTATATTTTTCAAAAGTAATCATGCCGTGTTTAATTTCCTTTAGAACTCCCTCATCGTAATTAAATTTCAAAGCTTTAACGACTAATCTCTTTTGTGTTATTTTCCCAAACCACACAGGGAAACAGGAGAAGGATCCTTGTTGCAAAGCGGAGCAGGCAGGCAAGCCTCTGCCAAGCTCTCCCTGAGAGCCCTGGATTCTGATTTTGTATTGATTTTCCTTCATGTGGACTCTGAAGACGTAGCTTACTTGTTTGCAATATATCATAATTAAAAATAATTTATAAAATGAAATGTCACTAAAATCGTTAATCAGAAGACAGAAAGATGATGTTAGGAAAGCTAGAGATTCCTTTGTGCCAAGGTCTGGGGTTTGTGCATAGAGACCTCAGCCCTCAGCATGTGAGAGGTGGGGGATTACTAAGGGGCGGGGCTTGGTGGGAGGTGGTCAGGTCGCTAGGATGCTTCACTAGGGAAAATCTAATGGAGTTTGCTGGGTACCAGGGTTAATTCTTACAGAGGGCTGCTATTGCAGTGTGAGCCTGGCTTTGGAATCGCTGCCCAGCTTCTTATCTTTCCATGCAATCTCTCCACCTCACACAGAATTCCACCACTGAGGTCACTTCCTCAGTGAGGTCTTCACCAGAGCAACCCAATGGGTATTATGCTCCTATGCCCCTGGAACCACAAAAGAAATAAACGATTACTTACTCCCCACCCCCTTATAAGCTACCCAACCTGAGTATTTCAATATAGCAATGGAAAGTGGACCAATATACCTTTATTATTTTTGTTCCACATTCATTCTACTGGCTCTTGATGGGTGCTGGCAAATGATTAAAAATTAAAACAAAATAGTACTCTTGGTTCTAAGCCAGTAATATTCTCCTATGATTCCCAAACAAGCAGCGTCTAAAGATTACTGCTGTCACAGACAGGAAAGCATGATATCTTTTCTCCATGGCCACACACGCTCCAGTTCACATAGATCCTGTTCCAGCCTAGCGCTTCCTGTTCTAGTTAAATATCAAGGTCCCTTCTGGTATCTGTGTTCCCAAAGACTTCTCTGGCTCTTGCTTCCTGTCTTGGCACCTATGTTGTGGTCTTAGAGCCTACCCTGCCTCAGTGATTCCCCAGATCCATAGGGGTCAGGAAAGACGATTTTCCTGGGTAATCCTTGTATCTGTGATGCTTATAGCAAAGGGATACAGGCTAAAATCAGGAAAAAGAAACTGTACCTGAGGCAGTCTAGATGAGCCAGTGGAAGCTGCCAGATGCTAGTGGAATCGCGTGACAAAATTAATCCTCTCCAAATTGTGTTACCAACCCAGGAAGTTTACCCAGTCCTCTCCACCCAGAGCTTCCCTGGGCTTGGTCACATCAGCGAGTAGTATTTATATGGTTGGATTCAGTTACAACCCTCATGGTGGGTTACATCCTTAGGGTAAACCATCTCATCAACCCAGGTCAATGTTGCCCAAAGCCTGAGGCATACAAACAGGAAGACAGAGGATTCTGGGGCTGAGAGCTAACTTCCCAGGAGTCTGCAGGGGAATGTTCCAGAAGATGGGGCGTGTAGGGCCTGAACAGAGAACCCTGCTGCATCTGCTCTTTGGTGTCAGGATCCACTTCTCTCCACGATTCAAAGACTTTCAAACTCTGTGACTGCAATACGCTATGAGAAATACATTTTATGAGCTGTCCAAAAGCAAGCAAGGCAAGAGTAGAGCATGGATGGAGAAGGGCTCATGAGGTCCCATCCCTACCTGAGGAGCTATGGTGGTTAATAGCTATTGGTGAAGGAAAAGACAATTTTCTTCAGGGATGTAGCCTCTAGTAGATTGCTCATACCACACCCATGCACATGGAGGGGATGTGAGAAGAATGGTCTCTCTGTGTGTATATGTGTGTGCATGTGTATGCATAATACTTAAAGAATAAATACATTTAAATAAAAAGAAATATATTTTATATTGCAATTTAGTATATATTCTGTCTCTTACACACACAAACAAACACATGAACACACACACACACACACACACACACACCACAGTATCCATGACAAATCTTGAAAATGCAACTACTTATTCTACTAACAGTCATGTGCTGAGCACAGTTTTGATTGATTTTTATTTTCTTATTTTCTTAAGCTACACATGACCTGATAAATTAATTTCATGGCCTTCTAATGTGTCACCCTCTACATAATAAAACAAAACAAATGTACAAGGGTATTAAAGCACTGAACGTGCTAAGCAACTCAAAGCCTTTCTTCTCTGGAAAGGGCAGCCAGCCACGTTTACCACTACAGTGGACTTGGGCTCATTTGTCATGACAGCTGATGGGAGAGAGGACACTGCATAGGTCAACAAATGCTACAAGAAGAAAGGGGTGTCTTGCTAAGTCACGAAGACACAGGCACAGGGCCCTGATTTCGGTGAAGGGCAACATTTTTCTTTAGCTCCTTCCAAATTCTTCCTCGGAGTGCCTCTGCTGACCACAGGCTCTCCTACCACAGGCTGGCTCATCACGCCATTTTCCTTATAAAGGTTTCCTTGCTGAACTCATTATATATCTCAAGGCCCTCACGGTTTCAGATCCCTCCTCAGATCAAATAGTAAGAGAAAAACTACTTAGTGTAGCCAACACAGAAGGTTAGGTCCTGACAGGCTAGCCATTATTGCCACTGGGAACTGTGGTTTAAAGGCATTGTGATGGATAATCTTTGTCAACTCCATGGGATATAGAATCTCCCAGGAGACTCTGTGTGCCTTTGAGTGTGTTTCCAGAGGGCTTTAACTGAAGCGGGAAGGCCTACCCTGAATGCATTCAGTTTCTCATGGGCTGAGACCCTCAATAAATAAAAGAAGAAAACAAGCTGAGCACCAGCATCCAGTGTTCTCTGCTTCTTGACTACAGATGCCATGTGACCCACTGCCTTCTCCTCCTACTGTCATGACATCCCTATCATGAGGTACTGTACCCCAGAACTGTGGGACAAAATAAACCCTTCCTTCCTTAAGTTGCCTTTGCCAGGTATGTTGCCACAGCAACAAGGAAAGTAACCAATGCAGCATCCTAGGAGTCCTAGGATTTATGGTGTTAAGATACTCCTGCTTCCATGATGGTCAACTTGAGTGATGATATGGGACATGCATGGTTCCTTTGTTCTTCCAAATGACATCGTCTACTACGAAGTGATCTTGTTGGATTATGTGACCCTGCATGACTTCAGTTCATGCCCCATAAATGAGAGTTCAAAATACCCATCTACAACACTCTGCAAGTATTGTCTAAGGAACACAGATGATCAAAGATGGCCATGCATAGCAAAGCCCTCATCACTGGGAGAGTGCTTACCTCTCCATTTCTAAGACAGGGGAATTACATGGGTCAGAGTCAGGTGACAAAGTGCACATCAGAATGTCATTATGACATGAAACACAAGAAAGGAGATCCCAGAGACTCTCTCAGCCAGAGAGGCCATCAGAGATTCCCTCAGTGACCGGCTAATGATGAACATTGCCACGCACCCTCCAGACAGCAGCCTGCTCACCCAGCCCTGCAGAGGTTGCTCTGCCTTTGTTTGGAGAGCACTGCTCCAGGGGCATGGCCATGAAAGGAAAAAAATCAAACCGATCATCTAATAAATCTGTTCTGCCTGCAACAAGCCCGGGCTTAAAGTACACGCAGCAATTTATTCAATTACCATCAATCTCCTGCAACATGATTTGTGGGGGATGAGAAAAGTAATACACAGAAAAGTAGCTTTGATGCTTATGACACTCCACATAGAGACATCCACTCACCAAACTCTGAATCAAGCTGCTGACAACACACACTCTGCGTTGATTGATAGCTGTGTTGTGCGCCAGGCTTGGTCTTTTAATTCAAGCCATAAACACTCTATTTGTTCCCATGATTCCTTCTTGCCCATATATTTTTTTTTAAAGAAAAAAACCAAAGAAATCTTTTACCGCTGAGTAGGGAATAAATGACTACCATCCTAACTTCCTCCTGTGGCCACCAGCATGAGGGCACCTTCCAGAAGCTTCCAGAGCATAGGAGTATGAGTGCTCACAGAACTCAACCTGAACTCACAGCTACAGGCAAGAGGCCTCACAAGCCCCAGCTCCCAATCTGGCTACATTTGCTGTTCTAACACAGGCATATCTTTTCATCACTATTTACTCCATTTTGGAGTAATTTTTTTAAAAATCTAAAATATTTTACAAGAAAGTAGTAGTCTTTTGTATGTCTAATATTGATAAAAAAATTTTTTTGGAGACAAGGCTTTAAGTGTAGTGACTCCATGAGGCCGAAAATAAAGCCCGGTGAGCTTGAGAGATGCAAAGGTCGTGAGGAAACATGCCCCATCATGATTTGTGAAATGCAGATGCAGGAGAGGGAGAGGAGAGGAAAGAGAGGATGGGGGAGGGAGATGAGTGGGAGAAGAAGGACGGAGGAGGAGCAGGAGAAAGAAGAGGAGGGGGAGGGTGGAGCAAATAAAGGGAGGAAGCAGGGGAGGGGAAGAAGAGAGAGAATCTCAGCATCTGCCATGGGAGGCTTCACTCCTGCTTGTCTTGATGCACACAGCTAAGCTGGAGCCAGGGCTCTGCATCATCAGCAGCAGAAGGAACAGGTGTAGGTGCCAAGGGTAAGCCTACCCGTGACACCTGTTGGCAGGGTCAGGGCGATGCACTTCAGCCTCTCTATGGGTCAATTCCTGGACTAGCGAGGATAAGACGAGGGCTGGGGACCAACACCCAGAACTGAAGGGTCAAAGGTCAGTTCAGCTCCAGGACCTGTATCTGAAGCCTGCAGCCACTGGAGGCTCCTCTCCTTGGAAGAGTAGGGGAAATGGTCAAAGTCTGACTCTTAGGCCATTTCATATCATAGTCCATGAGCAAACCAAACAACAAGAGGCATCTCTGCCCTTTGGGTCTTAGTAAGAGTAGATATAACCTCCTGGTAAAGGTAAATATCAAACCCTCATAGATTCAAGGAAAGGTGTCTTCTGGCCACCAGCTCTTCTCAGCCAATTTGTATCCCATCTTTATCAATACAAAGCAAAAGAACCTTGAGACACCTGTGTAGACTGACTTCTTCATGCTTCCCCTGCCCACACACCCTACTTCCCCATTAAGTGTGGCATAAACCACTCTGTGTTGCTTGGGTCTTCAGCGTTTCATTTTCTGAGCTCATGTGACCTCTGTCTGCTTCTTTCCTCAACTTTTACACATAGGTGTCTTGAGAAAGCTTGGGCAACCACAGTAGTCCTGTGGAGTGGTGGGCACCAACTGCCACCTGTTGGATCTCAGCTGGTCTTGATGACCTGCAGAGATAAGTTCATATAGCTTGCCTGGGTCTCAGGACACCGAAATGGCTGACACACAATCTCTGACTCACACCGGTAAGGAAATGGTAAGGGCCATTCAAATTGCCCCCCCCGAATAAAGAGGACGACCCTCTGAGCAAACATCTTGTAAAGCCTCAATAAGAGGGTTAGAGAGACTCAGGGACCAGTGGAGGGAGCAGAAGAGGTGATAGCTCATTCTCATCAACCTGACTGGACTAGAAATCCCCTGAGCAATATACCTCTGAGAGCGAGGGTGTTTCCAGAGAGGTCTAACTGAGGCAGGAAGGCACAACCTGAACGTGGGTGACACCATTCCATGGCCTGAGGTTACAGACCAAACAAGAGGGAACAAACAAATCAGCAGAGCACCAGCATTCGTGTCCTGATCCACCTGCTGTGAGAAGGCCCCCACATCTGCCACCGCTGTGTCCTGGCCCCTGCCACAATGACTTCTCACTGGGATGCACAGTGAGCGCCAGCTGTGGGCCAGAAGGAACACTTCCCGCCACAAGCTGCTTGCCAGGTACTCAGCGGCAGCCACATAAAGAGTAACTGATGCATGCTGCTTTCCACTTACACACGTGTGCCAAGGTACATGATGCCCCATAGGGAATGAGCCAACTGCAGACCTAGTACATGTTCATCTTCCACACAAGAGAATGCCTGCAGCATAGCGTGACAATGGAACGTCACAGCAGGGAGATATTCCCGGGGCTCTGGACCCTTCCCAAGTGTGAAATATACATGCACGGGGTCAGTGCTGCTAGAGACGGGAGGGTATGTTTCTTACTAGTCTCCTCGTGGTCCTGGTTCTTACAGAGAGAGGCCCTGGCGTGCTTTCTCTTCTTGTATGTGACTGATGTTTCTGCACACATCAGGTGTCTTCCAGGTTGGTCATAAACTTCCTGGTGAAATGGCTCACAGCGGCTTTCATCACATTCTGCCAGAGTGGAGGGCAACTTACCACGGGCCAATGCATTTAATTCACCATGGAGCTGTGCCTTTTTCCAAGCTCTATCGTTGCCCTCCATCGCTGCACAGCCCTTCTTAAGGATTTGACTCCCATCTCCTGCCGCTTCTCTCTGGGCATTGTTCTGTCCTCACACCATCCTGTCTGTTCTTCTCCTTGCACTGCAGGTTACACAGCTGCTGTCTGGGCCCACTGAGATCAGGGACTCCATATCTCCCCGCCCATTGCAGTGTTCTGAGCCTTGGCTATGCTGGGGGGAAATCATCCCGAAAAGATCACTAGCTGAAATGCTCTGAATACAGCAGTGGCCAAATAGAAGAGAAGATTCTGGGTCCAACAGAGAGGACTTGGCTCTACTGCTCTCACTGATGTGATGCCAGGCTCTTCTGTTCACAAGTACCATCTTCAGGCAAAGCATGAGCTTCAGGCCTTGTGACCCACAGGGCTCAGAGTCAGCAGTGGCCAGCGTGTTCTCTACTTGTCCCTCTACATTTCCTTTTGACTTGCCACCCCCACCCCATTCCATGCTAAGCATCTAAGATTCTGTAATTGGGTCTCTATGAACAATATTGATAGGGTTTTATTTTGAGAGAAAAATTAAACTGTGTGCACAGAATTCAAGGTGTAAACCAGTCAAAGCCAATGCTAAACTCCACGTCTTAGATAGTAGATGTGCTCTACATAGGGCTGAGTGTGTGAAATGTCATAAAGTCGGCTTTGAAACCTATGATGTCAGTTGCTCTGCACCCCAAGGTGTGTCCAGTGAGAACTACTAAAATCATCTCTGTTCCCTGCCCTGCTGCTGCAAGACCCACCTGGTACCAGACTCTGAGCCAAAAGAGGTTCCCACAGGAACCAGCAAGCAAGGCTGCAGAGATCCTTATCAAAGGTCCCACAAAAGCCTTTCTATGGCCTCAAGGAAGGCTGAATTTTAATGGACTATCAACCATTATTACCTTGGGTGAGGTGGCTCAACAAAGGTTTTACACAAGAAGAAAACAGAAGTGGGGGAGAGCCAATGCGATCATTATTTGCCTGCTATTACTAAATCAATAACAGCATTATCCTGAGAATTTGAGATGGCCACATTATAAAAGTGTTTATTCTTCACACAAGTCTTTAATGGCTGTGTTCACTGGAGAGAGAATTTAGAAAACAATTCAAGTGCTTTGCAATAAAACATCTCTGGAGACGGAGTGATAGCTACTGAAGACGGTGACAGCACACATCAACCATGGAGCCAGGGGCTGCAAATTAAGAACAGAAGGAGGAGCATGGCGACATATTTGATGGCGGCTGAAGGGAATGCGAGGAGTCCAGCCTTAGACAGGATATTTGCTTTCCTTTTAGAAACGCTGTGTTATTCACAAAATTAAATTGAAAGAAGATAGCAAACTCTTAGCAAGGTGGGCCAAGGTAAGGAAAGATATTCGCATAAGATTCCACAGGCAAAGCATACAGGGCTTTTTAAAAAAATTGGTGCCATTTTCCTCTGCAAATTATTAATATTAAGTAGATGCATCACAGATAATAAACACTGGGATCATGTGCATTATTCATCTGTGTATAGATGCATTTTAAGTAGTTTTTTTTTAAAAAAAAAAAAAACTTACCGTATTTGTTTTGTATTTTCCCTGTTTTCTCTTTTTGAACCTGCTTTCAGCACTGGGTATGAAGCTCTGAAGATAAGGGGAAAGTGAGAACTGCGTAGTTTTGGTGAGGGGGTAAGGAAGCCGTTCTGAACTCTTTCCTATACCCCAGATCCCTCTTCATGAAGAACAAATGGGCTCAGGAGGCGCCCTGGGTGGGAGCTGAGTGAAGCCCCCAGTCTCCATTCTGCTCATGCAAATGAGCTTCCAGCCCCACGACTAATGAGTTCAAGTTCACCTTGATTTCCTTTGAGCATAAAACAACAAATGCTACTTTTACTATCTCAGTCACCCTGTGCCCTGAGCGCGGGACCTGCCTGGAAGGTTGCTGGGAGTGATGTCATGGTAACCATGGTACTGAAGGCCCGGACAAGGTGGGATGTGAGCTCTGGAAGATGGGGAACTGCTCTTCCTGTCCCAGCGCTGGGACCATCGCCTGCCTAGATTCCAGGAAGAGCTGGTGTCTGCTCATTCAGGAGAACAATACAGCTGTGGTTTAAGACCCAGTGCAGACTGAGTGGAATTTATTGAATGAGCGAAAATGTTCCCCAGCATTAGCCCTTATTCATTTCCAGAGTCTCCCTCTCTGTGTGCCACTAGTAGCCGTTCCTCACGTCCCTCATTGAACGTGTTTACCACTGAGAATATAGCAGGAGCCAGGCTGTGCTCTGAGATAGTACAATGAACCAGACAGATATGCACAGCCAATGCCAGGAGGGAACAATCTCTAGATGGACACTTAGCTTGGGTGACCCACAACCGGAAAGGAGGCATCAGTGGCACTGCCGTGGTGGGGGACTACAAATCGCCCTGCTCTGACTCCTACACATGGGGCCCGACGGGTCCTCTGAGCATGTGTGGTAAGGGAAATAGGATGAGAGGGCAGCTGGCACTGCAGGGCAAAGCCCAGCTACGCCCTGCACCCCTAGGGGAGAAGTAAGACGAGAGCAGAAGCAACAGCGAAGGCTGATGGGGACTGTTGACCACTCTTCTGGAACCCCCGCCTCATTCTACTGAGACAAGCTTTCGGTGACAAACAGTCTCCTGGTGTTTCATTTAATGGAGTTCAAGTGTCTAAATGAAAAACAAACAAGCAAAGAACAATCTAGATCAGCATGGAAGCAAATGCTCGGACCCATCAGAGTGAGTGTACCAAGCCTCCATGATGCTGCCTGACTTGACTTAGAGTGGGATCCTATTCAGGCTCTGAGCAAGGGCACCACCCTAGGGAGGCACAGGGGTGGTCTGAAGGGAGGCTTTGTGTGCAGAACCCTGAGGATGTAAAGCTGCCTGTGAAGGATGCAGAGCAGGCAGAACAGGCAGTCAGGAAACAGCACATCTATAGCTACGGAGGAGGTTGGCCTTGAGCGAGTATAGATTCAAGGCATTGTGTAGATGGGGGAGGGGATCTCCCTGGAGAAAGACCTGCTCCAACCTCCCCTGCTTCTATACTACCTGCAGCTCTCGTGGCATTGAGGGAAATGACCAATGACCTATCTGTCAGGGGCTCCTTATCTTATCCATGCTTAACAAAATGCTCCAAGGCCAATTTAGTTACAGTTGCCTTCCTGGAATTAGACTGTGTCAGAACCCGAGGAAGAGAGAGAGAGATACAGAGGCCAGGGTGAACCCAGGCAGAGAGAGAGCACCTGAGGGGAGGCCTGAGTGTGGGTGGTCCTTCCCCTTCCCCTGTCAGACTCAGATCAGAACAAAGCGCAGATTGCCTTCACTTTAAGAATCAAGCATTTATTTGAAAGGGACTCAGAAGACAGCTTACATTTTGTTCCTCTTATAATCTGAGTGAGTTTCCTAAATGAAGGGAGGCAAGAAGAAGCAGAAGAAATTGTATGTCAATCAAGACAGAAGACCCAGCCAGGAATACAGAGCAGTGGCTCCAAAGGAGAGACAAAGGCAGCAAGCCCTGCCTCTAGCTGTCTCCCTGTGAGATCTGATCACACCCAGAGACCAGCCCTGGTTTCCATGTAAATGGTGAGACTTCCAAGATTCTAAGCTTTACCATCTAACTCGACTTCCTCTTTTAAGGACCCTGGACTGTATCTACTTTTCAGCCCTCTTAATGAAAAAACAGAAATCAGAGAAGCTGTCCTAAGCTTTCTGCCCAGGGGTGCTTCCCACCTGTGGCATGGATAAGTGTAGAATCATGCAGAAGCAGAGTCACAGGTGGGAGAAGCAGATATCAGAGCGTGTTGATACAGCTGGACCAGTAGGTCCAGTGACCTCCCTTGGTCACACCCACCTCGGGTGCACACCCATCTGGACAAAACCTGAAGAAAGGCTGAAAGCACTGAACTGACAAACCAGCAAAATAACGCCCCCTCCCAAACCCCAACAGAACATAAGTCTCGCCAGGGAACTAAACATTTAAGTTCTTCAGCTGGAATCCATGATGTGCTACACTTGCCATAAGCGGAAGCAAGGAGTTCTGAAGAATGGACAGAAGATGGACAGAATCAGGACAAGACCTTTGTAGCAGCTTTCTTCATGGTCCAAAGACTTAAAGGAAAAGGTGTAGACAATAACTCCCATTTTAAATTGGGTTATTTGTCTTGTTTTGACTGAATTCTACTGTTTCTTCTCTCTCTCTCTCTCTCTCTCTCTCTCTCTCTCTCTCTCTCTCTCTCTCTCTCTCTCTCGTTTCGAAACAGGATTTTTTTTTTCTGTTTAGATTTGGAGCCTATCCTGGAACTTGCTCTGTAAATCTTCAGGCTGGCCTTGAACTCACAGAGATCCAGCTGCCTCTGCCTCCCCAGTGCTGGGATTAAAGGCATGTATCACCACCTCCCAGCTACTATGTTTCTTATATGCTAAATATAAGTGCCTGACCAGAGGCAGGATTCACCAGAATTTCCCTGCGTTTCATATTGTTTTCACCTCATTGATGGTGTGCTTTAATGTATAAAAGCTTTTACTATTCATGAAGTTTAAATGACTATTTTTGCTTTGTTATTTGTGCTTTTGGTATTGTGTGTGTGTGTGTGTGTGTGTGTGTGTATGAAAAATGTTTAATCCCTCCAAAGTCATCTTAATTATTTTATATTTGTGTTATAACATTCCTAGTTGTTCTGTTTCACATATTTTTATTCTTTTAGCTCTCATAAGTAGGTGTTTGCTCGATCATTACTTTTAGGAAAACACTTCTGTTAAAAGCCAAAAAAAGGTGCGTGGTGGTAGCACATGACTTTAATCCCAGCACTCAGGAGACAGAGGCAGGCGAATCTCTGTGAGTTCAAGGCCAGCCTGGTCTACAGAGTGAGTTCCAGCACTGCCAGGACTACACAGAGAAACCCTGTCTTGAAAAAAAAAACAAACAAACAAAAAGTCAGTAAAAAGAAGCTGTCGCACAGCTAAAGGAGGTAAACAGAGATGCTGGCTTTTGTTGAGGAGCCCATGTGTGAAGCCTCTCCAGTACACTATCTTCTGCAGCCCCAAGAAAGTGACCTCATGGTGACCTCATGTCTCTGTCTTGCTATGCATGAGGACCTACTCTGTCCTGTGATTGTAACTTAGGTGCTGGGAGAAAAGGTCCAGTGGTACCCACTTCATGTAACTGTTCCTGTATCCCATTTGGGCCTGTGATGCTAGAATACGTTTCTCTGAGCCTCAGTTAATAATCCCCAGAATGCATTTGATGAACTATTTAGATCCACCGTAAGGAACAGAACTTTGCCCGAACACTTTATTATTTTTTGTCTTTTTGTTTGATGGTTTCATGCCCACACTAACCAGTGCTTTAGGCTTATTTTCTCAATCTAGTTATTTACTTTCGTGTGTGTGTGTGTGTGTGTGTGTGTGTGTGTGTGTGTGTATGTGCATATAAGCACATGTGTGCAGGTACCCAAGGAAGCCGGAAGAGAGCACCAGGCCCTCTGCAGCTGGAGTTACAGGTGGTCCTGAGTGGCCCAACATGGGTGCTGGAAAGGCAGCAAGTGCTCTTAACTGCTGATCTGTTTCTCCAGCCCCTGCTTTAAGTAAGAGAGCATTTTATGTAAAGAGAAATGCCCCAGTAGAGAAGATAATACACAAGACAGGGGTCCCTTGCCTTGGATACCATATTCTTAGTAACAAAGCAAATCAATTTTAATCATTTTTGAGCTTGTAAAGTTCACAAACTGAAATTTATTTTTTAGACCTCACAGCCCACTTTTAAAAGGAGGTTCCCCCCCCCCCTCTATTGATGCTTAGATTTCAGCTGCCTACTGTGCCGCAGAATGATGCAAAGCCAGAGTTCGGAGTGTTAACCCAACACACTACAAATCAAACAGTGGGGACCCGATGAAAACCATCAAAGAGGCCAGCTTTCATTAGGGTTGGGGCGTGGGCTCTGAGCGTGCATTTTTCATGCCTAGAAAGTAGGACAGGCATCTACTCCACCATATCTGGTGAGGCAGCTGCAAGGTCTCAGGAGGAGAGTCAGAGATCAGTGTGGTTTGGTCAGAGCTTTCCTCCTTGGGAAAGATGAGACGCAGGAGGGATGTTTGCGGTTTTAGGTAACCGATTAGATCAGGCAAAGGAACACTGTAAGGCTCACCCTGCACCACCCCACATCACCCATCACCCTCCACAGCACACTGTGACTTGGGTACCATGAAACACAAAGCACTCAGCATGACACACTGGGGCTTGGGTACCTCATACCGCACGGCAACCTCATGGTGTGATGGAATCCAGGTGCCATCAAATACAGCACCCTCCCTGGCACATTGGGCCCTAGGTACCCTGCACCCAAAGCACACTCCATGGCTCAGCAGGTGCCACCCACCCTGCAGACCTGCTGAGCCACATGCTGTCACCTCCACTGACTTCCTTTTGAGTTACTGCGGTCCACGCCTTCGGTCATCAGCAGTTTTGACTGGGAAGGCAGCCAGCAGGTCCAGAATTTGAAATGCCAAATAAACAAAACCAAGCACCATTCTTCAAAGCTTGTTTTGCCAGGCACCAAATGGAGCCAGGCACAAGCCTGGCACAGCCAAGCCTCTTCTTAGCAGGATTCCAAACCAATTGCGCAGTTGGATTTTACAAGAATTTCTAAACTCTGGATGATTTCAATGACCTCAGTCTAAATCTCTCCAAGGTAAGAGTCTGTGCCAGTCATCACCGATAAAAATAAAAGCCCGTTTAAAAAAAAAGAATTACAGAATCATTCTGAGCTCAGTGTTTTACTTCTATCTAAATCAATACAATGGGGAGGGAATCCCTAAAAGCAGGACCTAGCCCCATGTTTTACCTTCTGATTTAAAACAACACAAAGTATTGATATGCGCTGGGCTCATTAATTCATGAGGAGTCACTCGAAGCAGCAGGCTGCAGATATAGTGATAAATCTATGATTCTGGTTTAATTGATGGATTTGGCTTCAACTGCCATTATTTCAGATGGTACCTGAGTGGTAGTCTGGGCAGGGGTTTCTCTGGACTGTGTTTGATTTTGCAATGTACCAGCGCCCTCTGGGCTTCAGCTGCATCTGACTATAGACTGCTGGCCTGGCGCTGCAGATGAAAGTTGTGTGCCTGTGTTTGCTAGGGCAGACTCACTGCATCCTGTGTCAGGAAGAGCAGGTGAAGCACAGCTGGAGGAGAACCGCAGTTCATTTGTATTCCTGATTTAGAAGCTTCTGACTAAAGGCAAAACCCTGGCTTGTGCGAGCAAAGTTGCTCTGGTCTCTCAGAGGCCAAGCCTGTCTGGGGGCAGAAGTCAGGTACTAAACAAACCTGAGAAGGAAACTAGGTGATTCCTTTCCCAGCAGACCCGCTGCCTCCCCAACTCCCTAGCCTGCATGTGCACTACTGCACAGTTCCTCCTAAATCACCCAGGTGGCTTCAGACAAGCTTGCCTCACCGAGATGTCAGCTTTCGTAGGTAAGTTATGGAAATTGGACAGAATACAGAACTATAAAGGCCTCGTATTCTAAAGCTTCTGGTATTTGGTTTGTATACGTCTGGTTTTTCCATGCTTGGGTTTTTACTACATCCAAGAATCTTCCCATGGTGGAGGCCACATCAGGGTGTGGCTGCTTTATGATGAACGGGCCCAGGGCCCAGCAGAGCAACAAAAGGCATAGGGTCCCCTTCCTGCTGGGAGGAGAGTAGAAATTAAAGAGCTGGCTGTAGGTGTTGCATGGACCAGCTGGGACCACAGGGAGGGACTTCGCAGTCTGAGTTTGTGGTCAGGAATCTTCATTTTCCATCTCTTCAGTAGGAGGCTGGCCACGCAGACCTCAGAATGGCTTCCTATGGTGCTGGGGAGGAGATTCACGGATGTCCACAGGGGCTTAGGCACCTACTTCATCTCCCAGGTGTCTTTGAAGGTTACCAGACCAAGGTCAGGACTGGCTAAACCCTGTTGTCTTCCAAGGTGGCTCAGCTCACAGTTGGCAACCTCAGCTGCTGGTGCAATTGGAGCTGCAGAGAAGCGTCACGCCATATGCTGTTGACAGGTGGTGGCTTCTTGGGCATGCTAGGGGCTCTCAACTCCCAGAGGGACTGGCCTCTGCTGAGCTCAACTTGAACAAACCTTACCAGTAGGGAGAGGAAGGTAACAGCCAAAGAAATACAGCCAGCCATGAGGAGCTCTTCCAGGCCACTGGCTGTGCTGTGGCAAAACACACAGGGGAAGACTTACTTGAAAATATGTGAGGAGAGGTTCATTCTGTTAGGAGGCAGGGGGATGGAGTTAAGTGAGGAAGGCCCTCAGGAGAGGAATGGGCTGGTGTAAGTAAGCAGAGCAGCTATTTCTCTGTGGTAACAGTCAATCCTCCCAGTAACTTCCACTGCGTATTGGCCCCTTCCAGTCAAGAAAGACCTCCTGGATTCCTTCTGCTCCTTCTTGCTGAGACCAAATCCCTGACAAGGAGCAACTTTGAGAAGGAAGGGTCTGTGTTAGCTTGCAGTTCAAGGTTTCGCCATAGCCTCACTGCATCACCGGTCTCGGGGGC
Source organism: Arvicola amphibius (assembly GCF_903992535.2). Taxonomy (NCBI): domain Eukaryota; kingdom Metazoa; phylum Chordata; class Mammalia; order Rodentia; family Cricetidae; genus Arvicola; species Arvicola amphibius. The sequence goes on from NC_052048.2 coordinate 146,986,026, forward strand.
AAATGCCAGAGACAACACAAAGGTCTTTACTCTTCAGATCCCAGGGCCTTGAAGTCCTTAGCAATGAAGAAACATCGGCATGATCTCAGAAATCTGGGTGATGTTCTTCTGAAAATACAGCGAGAGTGCATGACGCAGACACATTGCATCAGGGTGCATGGGCCACCTGACGTGTTATATCTGAGTTCTCCCCAAGGAAATGAGGGCTGGGGGGAATGACTGTCCATGTCCAGCCTGGTCATAGTATGACTACCCTCACTCATGAAGTAGAGGGAAGTAGAGGGTCCCAAGCCGTGAGGCAAGACTAGGAGCATGAAAAAGATCATTAAAATCCCACGGGAGTGCTAAGGGAGTCACTGGCTAGTGCTCCACTATGCTGGAAGGAAAACATATGGGAACTTCAGCTATGGATACAAAGCCATACTGGCCAAGAAAGGAAGCCACACCACCATGAAAGACACTCTAGCGACAGACATGACAAGTCTTAACTCCAAGTATGTGTCTCGTCTATAAAACAGGAGCAATACATTCCTATACTTTTATTTTTTTGCTTATTCTCTCTCTCTCTCTCTCTCTCTCTCTCTCTCTCTCTCTCTCTCTCTCTCTCTCTCTCTCTCTCTCTCTCTCTCTCTTCCCTTGTGTGAGTCTGTCCTGCCTACCTGTTCTGAGGAGTAAGTAGGTCGTTATCTCCATCTGTCTTCGCTCACAGAGAGCTCATGCTTCCACCTCGTGAAGACTCCATGGACATTGATGTGACCCTCTGAGACCTCAGAACTATGATGATCACTCTAAGGTGGATTACGATGGGAGTGAGTACCAATTACCCTTAAGAGACATCAGTTTAGGGATTGGGGCAAAAGGTAGATGATACGCCATCGAGGCAGAAGCAATGCATTGCAAATGCTGTCCCATTAAAGTAGCACTGGCAGCTGTGAAAATGTCTGTACCACCAACAGTGTCCCTCAGGGATTTTGAAATGGTGTCCCCTGCTGCCTTAAGGTTGGAGTGTGGGGCAGGAGCTGTGCACGCTAGTGGACAGCACCTATGGCTGTCTAGTAAGGATGAAGTGACAGGCACTGAAGGACATCTGGGCAGCAATTTGCCCTGAAAGTGGTCACGAGGTTCCACAGAAGAACTGCAGCTTGCAGCTGTGGCTGATGACAACGGATGTGATGCTAGCAGTGACTTAGATGACGCGGGAACTGAAGAGAAAGCAACAATGGGATACTCAAGCCAAAATGCACAAAAATCAAACCAGATTGGAAACAGCTTAAAACCATCAACAGCAAGGTCAAAAGGTCAAAAGCCTAACGAAGAAGAAGGCAGAGAAAAAAAAATCCTAAAATACCTAAAGAAAGAGCCCAGAATGCAAGTGAAAGGTGAAATGCAGGTGAGTAGAGTAAAGGTGATTCTTTCCCCAGAGTGGAAGCCAAGTTCTCTGTCACGAAAAATCACTTCTGATGACTGACCCGGATGCTACTCAAGATCTCTGGCAGTGGAAGACATCTCTTTGAGAAAATGCTTCCAACAGTTTGAAATATTCCATCTTAATTTATTATAACAGTTGATATCTCGCTGTCCTCTCTGTAATGCAAAGTGTTATCCTTCCCTACTGTGTGCAATAAATATTGTTCAGTTTCCATTGCCAACAATGTGCTGTCTAGAATGCCTGATTAGATTTTTAACGATGGAATTTCCCCCTCTTGGTTCTAAGTCTCTATGGGATGAGACGTAGTGAGAGCGGCGGCCAGACATAGAAATGGTAGGGAGACTAAAAAGAGACATGGGAAATAAACTCATTATTTAAATAAAGTACATAAAGTTTATTTCATGTACACCAATATAACTTGTTGTTATTAAATAGCAATAAAATGTTATTAAATAACATGTTTAAAAAAGAATGGCTTTATTTAGATAGAAAAATCTCTCTTCTGAAAAGAAAATATTTTTAAATCACCTTTCCAAATGGGTCAGTGGGACAAATGTCTTTAGTGACTAGACATATTTAGTTCTCATTGCACAGTAGACATGTCTAGTTCCCATTGTGCAGTAGACAAGCCCAGTTCCCATTGTGCAGTAGACATGCCCTGTTCCCATTGTGCAGTAGACATGCCCAGTTCTCTTTTTGCAGTAGATAAGCCCAGTTCCCATTGTGCAGTAGACATGCCCAGTTCCCATTGTGCAGTAGACATGCCTAGTTCCCATCATGCAGTGGACATGTCTAGTTCCCATCATGCAGTAGACATGCCTAGTTCCCATTGCGCAGATGGTGGATAGAACTAAAAAGAAAGCCAACTATAAAAGTCATTAGTGAACTATTTTAAGCTCTAAGTCAGCTGTGGTGGCACTTGCCTTTAAACCCAGCACTGAAGTAAATCTCAGAGTTCAAGGTTAGGCCTGTCTATAGGACTAGTTCCAAGACAGCTAGTGCTGAAATAGAAACCCCGTCTCAAAAAGAAAAAAAGAAGGAAAGGAAAAGAAGAAGAAAAAAGAAACAATTCAAGCTCTGAAGGTAAATAATTACAAACCAGGAATGCTAGAACAATCAACTTTTCTGTCAAGATGTGTGAAGAAATAAGAATTTTTAAAGATGAAACAAATTGAGGCAGCACACAGGTTTTTGTGACAGGACAAGAGACAAGATGAGAGAAGCAATTGGGAGCATCCTCCTGGTTGCTCCTCTGAGGACATTTAGCAGGGAGGAACCTGAGTCCCCTGAGAGGCTCTGGGCCATTCCTTAGGTTACAGGACCCAATGCACGCTTTGATGGTTGGTTTAGAAGTACAATGAGCTTTGAAACTCATTATTACAAAGACTAACCATTCTCCAAAGCATTAGACAGAAGCAAGATGAGAACCCTTCATGAGGGGCCCAAGCTCATCAATCCCAGGAAAAGGCTTAGGTAGAAAATGTCAAATGTTGTTTCCTTCTGGAGCCATGTACTTCTCAGAGCAGCAAGGGTTTCTTGTACAATCTGGAGGTATTTATACAGAGTGATACCCAGGCCCGAACAGACTGTGACCCTGCCTCTCAGAATCCATGGAACAAGCAGGTTCTCGATGGCCTCTTCTTAACCCTCTAGGATCTTAGAAAGAATGAGTTTCTCATTGGGCTGATGCAGTGAAACTGAAGCCCAGGTCCCCATTAAATGAGGTAACTACACACTGAACAAGGCCAAGCTGCCCCAAACTCTGTTCCCTGTACCAAATAGCACTAAAGCCAACAAGGGTACTTGTGTGTGTGTGGGGGGGAGAATGACCTCCTAACAGAGCTAACCGAGCTAGTTATATCCAGGATGGTCATTAACAACAGTTAGATTCAACCAGCTAGAGCAAAAATGGGAAAGATTCCATCTGTCTGTTACATTCACAGACATGTTTTTGTCCTCAATCCATAAGCAATGTAATGTAACATTGTGCATGTGATTCTTATATTGCATTAGAACTATGAGCAAACTAGAAATGGCTTAAAATAGATACAACAACCATTTAAATGGAATTTATATTGTATTTGATATCTTCAGTAATATGGAGATAACAGAAAATGTGTGAGGTCATAGGTAAGGAACATGCAAAACCAAGGCCATGTTCTAGAAGGGACTGAGTACCGAGGTGATGATGACATCATCTGGGAACCAGGGAACCGATCAACCATAGACATAGGGATGACTGTAACTCTCGTCCTCATGGCAGTCCATGGTGTAAGCGTTCTCTGTCCCAGTTCTCTAGTGGGAAACTAGGGGGCCGAGAGGCTTAACCACATAGGCATATTCCCAGCAGCTGCCGGTCCAGGGCTGGGAATGCCTCTGCCATGAGCATCAGGAGATTTCCCTGGGGCCTTGTGGCTGGTTATGCAAGTGTTCGCTTTGTTAGGGAAGCCACTGTTGTTGACCCTCTTTGCGATTTCAAAGGTAGCTCGATATAGCACATGAGCTCACTTGCGGACATTCAGAACAGCCTCCGGAACGCTCCAGAGATAGCAAGGCCAGACTGAGAGCTACTTCTGCAGCCAGTCATTTAACTTCTCTTTCCTGCTGCAGTGAGATCCATCAGCTCCAGTGGGCCAGGCCCACCCAGCTGGATGAGCCTGCTATCAGATCCTACTTATTCTCCTTAGCTTCTCCCATCACAGGGCCAAGGATAGTGTTAGGGTCCATCTAAATGTCTTTTTATCACTGCACCTCCTTCGGCTGTCAAGGCCTTGAGCAATGACTACTAGGCAGCCTTCTAATTGCCAGCTGCTTCCTAAGGTCTGGCTGACTCTAGTCTGCAGCTGCTGGTTGTCTATCTAAGAGAAGCCCAACCCACGAGCCCTAAGAACCACCCTGTCTTCCAGCCCCAATGCAGACAAAGCAGGTGGGGGTCCAGTAGTTCATAAGCCTGTAATGTACTGAGCAAATGGGCAGCAGGAAGTAGTAGAGAGGAGTGTGTGCCTGGCTTCTACCACAGTCTTCCTCTGCATCACTGAAGGCTCCCCATCATTTCTCAAAACACACAGGAAGAAGGTAAAGTGGGTTCCACCTCTCTCCCTCTGCTAACAGTGATACCCAGCTTCCTCCCTGCTGTGCTCCCTTCAGCTCCCTTCCTGAAGTCCCTTCTTACCCTTTCTAGTCTCTCCCATCCCCCAAACCTAATTTTTTAAAAAGATTTATTTAAAGTTGTGTGTGCATGTATGTATTGAGTGCATGCATGTGTGTGCGTACATGTGTGTGCGTGCATGTGTGTGTGTGTGTGTGTGTGTGTGTGTGTGTGTGTGCTTGCATGCGTGCGTGCATGTGTGTGTGTTCAGGTGCCCACAGCCACAGAAGCCAGACGATGGTGGTAATCGGGAGTCACAGTTATTTGTGAGCCACCCAGCATGTGTGCTAGGAACCAAACCCCAGCCATCTACAAGAGAAGCAAGGCTTCTTATCTGCTGAGTCATCTCTCCAGCAGACCTAGTCTTGATGAATTACGTGATTACTGGCTTCCTCTCTGTCCTTTCTCCCTTAAGAAGCTCTTTCTACACTCTTGACAGTCAGATGCTGGTCTGATCTCAAGGATTAAACTCCAAATACTTTGCTGAGTTCTAGTCTGAGCTAGGAAAAAAACAGCTCCAGGAAAACCCTATGAGTAGATACAAATAGTCCACTGTACCAGAGCTCTTGACAGAGCCTGAGAAAAAGCCCTGAATAGATCCAGGCAGACCACTGCAGCCCCTGCACAGAGCCTGAGGAAACCCCCTGAATAGATCCAGGCAGACCATTGCAGCCCCTGCACAGAGCCTGAGGAAACCCCCTGAATAGATCCAGGCAAACCAAGGCAACCCCTGCACAGAGCCTAAGGAAACCCCCTGAATAGATTCAGGCAGACCAAAGTAGTAACCCTTGCATCGAGTCCGCCAACTTCTCAACCAGCCCAGAAGTTATTACAGATAATACCATAAGGAACAGAACTGTATCACAGACTAAATTAATTAGGAATTACAATGTTAAATTATCAAACGTGAGACCTAAACAATATAGGCCTTCCCTGCCCATCCCAGCTTTGTCTGTCAGGCATTGAAGACTTGGAAAGGAATTTGCATTGTGTTTGATACGGCTTTTCATAGAACATGAAACCAAATTATTGTTTTACGTCTACACTCATTCTTGAAATCATGAATACTCAGAAAAAGCAGAAGGCAACTGCATCTCATGACAAAATAGACTTCTGTTTACTTCTTTAAAACTATTAGCAGCTATCACTGGAGACATATGCATGGGGAGCTCACATGAGAGAAACACACCCCATAAACACATCAATTCCTTGCACACAGCACATTATTCGCCCAGGTCTGAACTTGCAGAAGGTCTCCATGTCAACCATGGTTACGTGATCGCTGAGAGCTGTGGGCGGAGGTCTTTAGAACCTTACAGAGACAAGGAGATGTGGTTTCAGCTGGGGAAGGGGACTTCCAGCTGTGTGCGCAGATGTTCCTCTAAAGAACAACTCAGAGTGTGGAGAAGTATAATTTATCATCACTTCTTATGTACCCAAAGTTCAAAGTGCTGGGGAGATGGCACAGGCTGTGAAATTCTTCCCACACAAGCATAAGGGACTCAAATTTGATCCCTAGCAACCATGAAAATGTTGGGTGTGGTGGTATGTGCATCTGTAACCCCAGTGATGGGGGATGGAGATGGGAGGCTCCCTGAGGCTCGCTGGTCAGACAGCCTAGTAGAAACAGTCAGTTCTAGGTTCCATGAGAGATCCTTTCTCAAAAAATTAGGTAGAATATAAAAGACAACAGATATTAACCTTTGGCCTCCATATACAAACATGGACACCACACCACCCCCCCCCCAAACACACACACCTCACATACACACACACACACACACACACACACCCCACACACACACTCAGCCACAAGCATGAGCACAGAAAACTCTCACTGACAATAGCACTCTGTTCTGCCCTCAAGCCATACCCTGGTGGCACCTCCTTCCTTGATTCTTGTCAGTTCCCAGAGCTCCTTGCCCTCCATTCCAGGTATTAACTAACAAAAACACCGCAGGTCTCCACTACCCTGTCTGAGATTCTTCACACAACTGTTGACCAGAGACAACAGGCTAGCAGCTGTAATTCCCTGTCCGGTATCCCCATGATCCCTGCAGGGTATGCTAAAGGGGAATGAAATTACCCTGATGATAAAAAGTAACCCCAAGAACAAAAGCTTACTGCCAATGCAACAGTCAGAATCTGTATAAGCTTGAGAAAGCCCCACAAATGGCACTGAGAGGAGATCATGACAAAAGTCCAGATACAGGAGGCTTGGTTGGTCTAGCATATTCAGGGTCCGGGACTGATGGAAGTATCAGTGAGACTGTTTAACAGTCAAAGCACAGTCATTGGCACCAGTGTCTCACATCTCTACCTCTGTGTTCCTTTTAGACACCATAGTCCACATGGCACTGGAGTCTTCACAGGAGAGATGGGCAATCTTTCCCCATTTATCAGCCACTTTACTTGCTTGGATGAGTATGAGGGGAAGAGACCACATGCCCGTTCTGGGTCCCAGTCTTGAGACCTTTATATGCATCCATTTGCTGCTTGCACTTCTGCATTGGCCTTGCAAAGACCACAGCTCCCAGATTCATGAGGAAGGGGAGGGAAGAGCTAGGGAATGAGTCAACTGAGGTACTCTGGAATATTCTGCTTAGACCAGGCCACTAGCAAGCTCTCCAATAATTTGACCCACGAGGAAGCATGACCAAGGACAGGCTGGCTAAGGTGCAGAACTGTCACAGCTAACTTTGATGGTGTCAAACTACCAAGCAGGAGCACCGGGTCTGTGCAGGATAGCTTAACCGCCCAGCGGGCAGCCTACAAAAAACCCCAGCATGCTGTCAGAAGCTTATCAGAAGCGCTCAGCTTTTATCAAGTATTAATTGATTTTGAGCATGGTTAAACTGATGTAATACCGTTTTCTCTGTTAAAAATTCATCTTTGTTCAAAACTTTCATACCCAAGGGTTTAATTTCTTTCTTCAAATCCTGTTATCTGGGATGTGCACACTTACTAAAGATCTGTAAGCTCTCAGCAGTGCTCTGGATGCTGTCCTAGAACCTGAGCTGCTGGCTTGGGAGTTCTGGGGTCCCACTGATTGTGACTGAGCAGGTGTGTACCAAGTATCAAAGCATCTTCCCCTGCACCTGCCTTTCAAAGCTCTCAAGAGTTAAACAGTCGTTGTTCTAGTTTTTTGAGAAGGGTCCACACTACATTGTTTGTTCTCTTTCCCCTCTCCTTTCTTCTTTAGGGGTCTTTCTTCACCTTGGAACTCAAGTCCTTGCCCTGTGTCACACGGGGAAGGCTTCCTTGACCTTTGGAGATGAGGAAGACTGTTATAGATGTCTGCAGTGGAGGAGCACTGTGCTCTCTCTCCCAGACAAAACCTGCCACCCTCACATTCTCCTCCTTGGAAACATGGTGTATTAATACGTTTTCATTGCTTTAGGAAAATGCTCAAGGCCGGTTACTCTATAAAAATGTCTATTTAGCTCTCAGTTTGGGAGGATGAACTCCTAATTAAGGCAGCCCTAATGGTGCAGCATGTGGTGAGAGCTCTCTTGCAGCACACGCGGATGGATGGACAGCATTATAGTGGCTACACACACACACACACACACACACACACACACACACACACGGTAGGGGGAGGTCATATGGAAAGATAAGAAACCAGGCTTGCTTTAATATGTGTGTGTGTATAATTTGATTTTGCAGGATCTAACTGGATCCCACAAGAATAAATTTAATCTTTTCCAATATTTTCAATAACCCAACTTCCTGCCATGAAGTCCCACTTTTAAAGAATCTTTCTGCCCCCTGGCCATGCTCAGGGCTGAATCTCCAGCACAGAAGCCCAGGAGGGACACAGTACCTGCAACATGGTGGATTCCATTCTGCAGTCAGACATTCCCTGCTGTGCTCAGGCACCATCATCACCGAGAAGACAACGTGAGCCACATGTGGCCTCAGTCCTCCCTCACCTCCTCCTCACACATGCAGAACAGACATCATTCAGATTCTGCTCTGATACCATTCTCAGTAAGATGGTTTTCATCCCAAGAGCCTGCTCTCACGTCTAGACCCTTTCATAAGTCGAATCTGATTTAAGCTTGCTACAAAATCCTGCATCAAACAACTAGAGGTTCCACAAAGCATGTCTGGGAAGGTAGTCTGCCACAGAACACTTGGCTGCTCTGCCTGAGGCCCTGGGTTCAAGTACCAGTGTTGGGTGATAAGGTGGGGAAGAAGTTCTGCAATGCTTTTGAGATACCTATGGCAGGCATGAGGCAAAGACTTGACATCCAAAGATGAATGAGGCCTAGCCAGCTCCTGCAAGGATTCCTATATTCCAGAGAGCTGGTCTGCATGAGTGAAACTGAGGATGCTGGCATCTGGAGAGACGGATCGTGGTGGCGAGCCAGGACTGCTCTCGCAGAGGACCCAAGTTCGGTTCCCAGCACCTGCACTGAACTCTTCACAGCTGCCTACAATTCTAGTTGCACATGCATCTAGGGATGCAGATGTCTTTATTTGGCCTCTGTGGATACCTACACACATGGCACACACACACACACACACACACACACACACACACACTACTGAAAACAAAGAGTGAAAAGTGGGGCCTTGTCTTGCTTGTAGCAGAGCACTCATTTATCACAGAGGAAGCTACTTACCACCCTTTGGAGTCACCCTATGGCTAATAACCCAAACCCACTGCCTACTGTGTTTTTAAAGATGAGCTGTTTTCTGAATTCAGCAGTTTACAGAAAGTTACAAAATCAGCAATGTTACAGCCACACTCCTGTGACCAGCACGTAACAGGGGTATTTGAAGGTTTCCCAGTAGAGCTGCAGAGTTTAGGAGGGTTTCATATCTGTTGCTGACACGTGCAAGCTTGTGAGTGGCCAAGTGGTCCAGGATACTTCCTGGAGAGTAGGAGAGGCCCAGCACCCATGTGGCAGCAAGGGAGGGGAGCTGTAAGTTGCTTTCCTGATTTCATCCTGCAGTATCCAGTGCAGGACTTTGTTTGCTGGTCTGTGTTACTATTCAGATGAGGGCTGGCCCTTGGGAAATTCTTATTTTCAATTGTTCGCTTAGAGAAGAAAGAAAGCAGAGAGAGAGAGGAAAAGGGGAGGAGAGAGAAGAAAAAAGAGGGGGAGTTGACAGGAGAGAGAAGAGAGAGCAGGGGAAGAGGAGGCGAGAGGTGGGTGGAGGAAGAGATACTAAGAAGTTGAGAAGGCCAACACAATTTTAAACTGTGTTTTTAGACTTCCTATAACACTTTAAAGAAAGATCTCTATCATTCAGCATTAGAGTTCAGCCCTCATCAGGGGATTACAGCAACACATAGTTGGCTAAGATGTATGACTTCTTCATTAGGGCATGGGGAGTCATATCTAATTCACACCTTCTTCTGAAGATGGGTGGGGAAGACATTCCTCTAAGAAGGCTAAGAAAGAGAGTCTTCCTGTGCTCTCAAAGTCCTCTCTGAGGGGTCTTGCAGTTGAAAAGAGAATGTTATAGACCTGCCATGTCACCTTAGCTCCCATGGTGCATCAATGCTAGCTAGTCTGCAAAGATGTGGAAATGGTGAGGAAGGCAGAGGGGAAGTAGAATGAAGGTTCTTGGGCAGCCTGGGAGGCTCCTGGGATCAGCACGTGTATCCCACACTGTGAAGCGTCCACCATCTCCCTTGATGGTCCTATCCTGCTTGGCAGTCTAGGTCTAGACCTGACATCATGGGTTCAGCACCCAGCTGACCCAGATGGTACGTGGGAACTCCTACAGAAGAGACGCTATCACAAATATGACATATTTCTCCTAGTTTTCCAAACCCTTCTTTTAAAGATGAACACATGGAAACCAAATACTCCCTCCAAGTCAGCAGCCAGGCCCTGCTCAAGTAGGGACTGAAGCAGACATTCTCAGCCTTGCGGAAGATTGGGAGGGGAACAGTGTCTGAAGAAATGACTTGTCACCTATTGAGAGCAGATGAGGATCTACGCACGGGCTTCGTGCCGGGATGTCTCCACATCAGGGAGAGCATGGGCAGCTAGGTGCCCATCAACCTCGGCCTCCCTTACTCTTAGCTGCGACAGCGGGGAGCACCAGGGTTCTGAGCGCACTCATCTCCTAGCAGCCAAGCTCCGTCTACTCTCTGTCTACTCTCCGTCTACTCTCTGTCTACTCTCCGTCTACTCTCCGTCTACTCTCTGTCTACTCTCCGTCTACTCTCCGTCTACTCTCCGTCTACTCTCTGTCTACTCTCTGTCTACTCTCCGTCTACTCTCCGTCTACTCTCCGTCTACTCTCCGTCTACTCTCCGTCTACTCTCCGTCTACTCTCCATCTACTCTCTGGCTTCTGCTCCAAGTTTCTGGCTTTGGGGGAACCGGTTCCACAGCTCTTTTATTTGAAGTAAAGATCAACATATTGTATGTCTATGAAACATTGTGCAGGCTCTTTGGTTCTGACAATTATCAACTCTATTTGTGCTCAAAGAAAATCTCACACCCAGAACCAACCCATTTCCCCCACCCACCTCCGAAGCAAAGGCTAAAGGCAGAGTGTACAGGCACTGCTAAGCCAAGTTCCTTACTCTTGTTTCTCTGATGATTTTCTATCCACGTTCTGTGTTGGAGGCATTTGGGCTGTTCAGAATTCCAGAGTTTTATATTAGATGCTATATAACAAACAAAACCACTGAGCCCTCATGGACAAGCTGGGCCTTATAGGTCTGGCAGGGGAAGGCAGAGAGACAGTGGAGGTAATATTTCATAGAGGAGCCATTGTTTTCACAGGTCCACGTTCCCATGCCAACTTCAAGTGTAGGCAAATGAGCCCCGGGGATCAATTCTGAGTCTGAAACTTAACACAGATGTATAAGTCTGGCCAGGCCAGTTCCATCCTTTCCCTCACAGCTGCAGTACTGGTGCCATTAGAGAAAGTCAGGGCACACCAAGAGACCATGCAGCTCGGTCCCTGCACTCACAGGACTCACATGGTGGCTACTGTTTCTCATGGGGGAAGACTGAGATCCTCAACCCAAGCTGGGGGGCATGTGGATACATAGGCCAGGCATCTCCCATAGAAGAATCTGCTGTCAATCACTTTCAGTAAATTAGGAGCTCCATGAGGAACCCTCAGCTCCTACCTTACTGGCACTCTACAGTTCCTAATTTAATATGCAAAACATAAGTGTTTTTATTATTTATTATTTATACTTTCATATAGTATATATGTATATATGTATAATATATATACACACACAACATACATATGACGCTCTGATCATATTCTTCTGACTCTTTATTCTTTTTCATCAACCTTCCAATCCCCCACCAAACTCCTCCTTCTTCTCAACAAGATTTTCTTCTACTTTCACGCCCATTTAATTCTTCTGTGACCTCCTGGACTCAATCAGGGTTGCTGGCATGAGCACAGATGGGGGTTTATTTACTTGAGAGAGTAGCTTACCAGCTGCCATACCACTGAGGAATAACTTCCCCTTCCCACACCAACCATTAGCTGTCTACCATTCCTTTGGGAGAGCTGGGTCTCCAGGAGTTCCTCCCTATCCAGAATTCTGTAAGGGAGTCTATTTATTTGAAAACCACTAAATACTTGACTGAGGAGCACTGGGATGCAACAGAAAGTGTGGATCACATCTTTGCATCTCGTAGTCCTCAGAGGAAAGTAAAAGATGGGCAGTTCTAGAAGCATCAACTATAATGCAGGATTTAGTAAGAGGAGATGCAGCATCAGGAACTCTGATTCATTGGGAGGCCAGTCTTGAAACCTGTAAATGAGGCCTGAGGGGAGCAGGTACCTGCTGTTACTTTGCTAAAAGGACATAGTATTAAGCTGACTCCTAAAGAATTGTTGTTATGCCCATAGATTACTACATCTCTCAATCCTTATCAGAGAAGCTTCTATTTGCAGTCAATAGAGTATCACAGGTGTTTCCAGATGCTAAGCGGACACATACTCAGGAAACGCTGAAAATACTGAAGCCACTGTTCCTAAGTGGCCCCTCTGACCAACCGTGCCTCTTAGCTGTGAGATGGTTCTAGGCAAACACCTGCAGTCTGCCTTCAGCAGCAGCTGGTTTATCTGTCACTGCATGCCAATAGCCACACCTGATGGCCCAGATGGCAAGTGCTGCAGTGGCGTGGCTGCGGACTCCAGGGTGGGCCCACTCGGCATCACACCGTCCCTGGGAGTTTTAGGAGAGGCCCTGACATTGGGAGCGGGAAGCAGGGAGACCAGTTGGCTGAGCATCAGTCTTGGGGACCTTACTTTTCTGAGATCAAGCTGTAAGCGGGGTTTACCCACAACCAGAGTGATGTCAAACAATGGGAGGATTTCAAGGAAACACTGAGGCATGGTTGACCGGCAAATGCGGGATTGATTTACTCAAGTTGTTGAAACTGAAGAATGGAACATTGGCTCTAATGAACAGGTTACTTTAGGGTAAAAACACAAGAGTGGAAGTGTGAACCTTGGGTAAACCTCCTATTCTTAACAGTCCCATGGCTTCAGAATGGCCACAGAAGAGAGTTCTCACTGAACAGAACTTTAGAGATGGATGGAGCTGGCAGGCGGGCAAGTGTGATGTTTTATTTGGGAGTTAATTAAAATAAAGTGATTGTACTTTGAAAAAGAAAATAACTCTAGAACGTTGGCTGCTATGCAAGAACCGACCTCTCGGGTCCCCCCTGTGTTTCTCCTTAGACATTTCTGGTTATTTCTCCATAGACACAAATGTAGTGTGTCCTCTCTTTTCTCTTTTCCCCTCACACTTGCATGACGTGTCTCTCTCTTCCGCGGAACTTGGACCAGTAAGAGCACAGCAGCGCCAGTCACTCTGCTTGACTGACAGGAACAAAAGGGCACTGGCTCACCCAGGGCTCCTGCATTCTGGCACACAACCAGCGCAGCGTTCCCCACGCTGAGATGTCCTCGCATGCAGCCCTTCCCCTGATGCAGAGAGGCCTACTGTCATCTCACCCTCTAGTGAGCACTCCCCGACATTCCCTGTCCCTCCCTTTGTTGCTCCCCTCAGCACACATGGCCCCTGACAAGCGTTTCTTTGTTTGTATCTTCTTATTAACATGTAAGTGGCATGCCGGAACCCAAGCAGCACAGACAGGGTGCCTAGCAACTACTGCTGCTGGGCGCCTGACAAATGTACCTGTCTTATCTGATGGTCAGCTGCCTGGGTTTTGTGGCGCCCAAGATAAAGGGAAAGCCGCAAAGGAGTGTGATTGTCTTCTCCGAATGTAAAGCAGGTCTCTCTCTCTCTCTCTCTCTCTCTCTCTCTCTCTCTCTCTCTCTCTCTCTCTCTCTCTCTCTCTCTCTGTGTGTGTGTGTGTGTATCTTCATAAATAAAAAGTTCTGTATTCTGGTGAAAGAAGCTGAGTACAAGGATAGAAGCCTGAAGCCATTGCCAGGGAATGGGAAGCTTGGAGTAGGTGCATAGCAAATAGTTACTGATAGATTTTCATTTTTAATTATGTGTCTATGTGTGCAAGTGTATTGGGGAATTGTGTGTGTGAGTGTAGTGACTGCAGAGGCCAGAAGAGAGTGTCAGTCCCTTAGAACTGGAGTTATTGGTGGTTGTGAGCCAGCTGACATGGGTTCTGGGAATCGAAGTTGGATCCTCTGCAGGGGGGCAGTACATGCTTTTAAGCCTCGAGTCATCTCTTCCGTCCCAAATGAGTATTGATGAAACTAACTTTTTTTTGTTTTTTTGATACAGGGTTGCAGGGAGCCGATTTGCCGGCCACCATCACAAGATGGCGCTGAGCCCCTGCAGGGCCAAGTAAACAACTCCATATTAGACAAGGCTCTAGACAAAACCTCCCTCAGACATGACCCGTGTCCACTCTCCCTATATAAACAGCTGCCGTTTGGTGCTGGGGGCCCCTCGTTTCCAGCTCTCCCCTTAACCAAGAGGCTCCAATAAAGCGTGATTTAAAAAAAATCCTCAACTCGGTGGTCGTTCTTCCCTGCTGGCCAGGGGGGTTCGCCACAACTGGTGCCGAAACCCGGGACGCCGGGACATCTTTCGGTCACCGGGCGAGGGGCCATAAGAGGATCCAGAACTCAACACGCGGGGCGGGACGCGTCGGTAAGCAAGTCTCCCAGGTATAATGATTGCTGGAGTTGAGCCCTAAAGTGTTCTGCCTAGCTTTTGTGGTAATTGTGATCTGTGTGTTCCTGTGTTGTTTTTGATTGAGCTGCCAAAAGCCTGGTCAAGAGAGTGCCTTTGTTATTGCGACAGCGCCTAGTCAAAATCAAAAGTAAGTCCGTTGTAGATAAAACGGCTTTTCTCTGAGGGGGAAGTAAGACTGCCATAAATTAAGCGGCTCCCCGGTAGGGCGCCCGTACATAAGTACACATTAAGAAAGATTGATAACGGTCGTAAAGGACATTGACCAAAACGCACCGTGGTTCGCGGTCTCTGGGGATTTCACCTTGCCTTCATGGGAAAAATTAGGACAGGACTTGGAAAGAGCTAAATATTAAAAAAAAATAGGCAACTGCTTACGGGAGGGTGATAATGCAGATCTTGTTAGAAAAGGTAGAGAGGCATTAATGACACACCAGGACAACTTATCAAAATCGAAATCAAAAGGGGGAGACTTGGATAGGCCTAAAAAAAAAAAAAAAAAAAAAAAAAAAAAAAAAGGATCCAAAAGTTAAGTCCAAAAAAATGGGCCAAAGAGAGCCCTTGGACAAAAAAAAATAAAATATAATAAAATATAATATAATAAAATATAATATAATATAAAATGATATAATATAATATAATAAAATATATAAAATAAATATAATATAATATATATAATATAAAAAATATAATCCCCAAGGCCAGGGGATTATTAAAAGGGCTAACAAAAGCCTCAAAGATATTCTAACAAAACAAAAAGGGAAAAATAACAAAAACAACATCCCCCAGAGATAAAATTGCCTTGACATTTTTTACATTTAATTTTTTAATTTTTGATGGTCAAAGCCAAACAGCGGCTGATAGACTTGCTAACATGACCCCCAAAGATAAGGGAGTATCTGTTATGTAAAAAGATGTGTTAGATAACAAATGGTATGGACCAGATCCAGTCATTGCGGGATCCGGGGGAGCTGTTTGTGTTTTCCCACAGAGTCAAAAAGTCCCTCATTGGGTACTGACACGGCTGACAAGGAGCCTGAGACCAACAGCTAAAGATGCGGGCTACAACAACATGGATGCTGATCCTGACAATGGAGACAGCCCTGCTAAACGCGAGTCCAATGACATTATGGGTGGTAACAAAGGCCTGGCCCATGCCAATGCCTGTTCATGCTAATTCCTCCATATTGCCCATACTGTTTTCCACCTCCTGCGATCTGGAGGCATCCTGTCTGCCTAACTCAGACGCTAAACAGGAGTTGTTTAATGCTACAAAGATAGTCCTAAATGGGACTATGTGCTTCTCCCTTGAGGGGAAGGGATCCTACATAAGGTTTTAACACAAAAACTTGACCAATTGGATGGATCCCCTGATACAGAGTAAAGTTGAGATAGGGTCCCTGGGCACAACATTAGCCCAGGTGACTCAGGGTGCCACCTCAGGGTGAGGAGGGCCCAGTAATGCTACCACCTTGGCCATGAGAGTGGAGTCCATGGTACCGTTGGGAGGTACATCCACTCCTAAAAATGCCACTCGTTTTAGGGCGTCACCAATACCTTTATAATCAGTCTAATCAAAATTCTACTATCAGATCAGGATGGTCCTGGTATCAATGGTTGCTCTCTAATAAAGTAGGAGCCACGGTGGACATCTCAGCCCTGGCGACGCTACAATTAACTAAGACTTGGCTCCTTAATGTTTCTGGTAACATATCAGAGTCACGGGGGCTAAAGAGATGGCTCAGCCGTTAAAGGCTAGGCTCACAACCAAAAATATAAGAGTTCATAGCCATGGTTAATCAGGTACAAACGGCGACCACAATTAACGACGTGGTTTCAAATACAGCTGATACATTAAAAACCCAAAATAAAATCAACAATTGTATCCTTTCTGACATAATAGCTGCCAATCAGAGGATAGATTATGTACAGACTCAGGTGGATAAATTGACCTGTCTGGTCCAGATCAAATGTGTCTCCTATCAAAAACATGTGTACATTACTTCTCTTATCTTTAACAATTCCAAAAATGAGTCATAAAAAATTGGAAAACTGGTCGCAAAAAGCGGAGCTGTTTCTCCAAAATCAATTGTTCCAGATCACTATCCTAAATAATACTCGTGTCCAGCCCATCACCCTTGATATTTCCGCTTTCTCCTTTTTTAAGGAATGGGTGGTGGTTGGGATATTTCTGGCATGCTGTCTGGGAGGATGCATGGTCTGCTTGTGGCTGATTTGCCGTCTTCGAGCCCAAACAAATAGAGATAAGGTTGCTGTCCTACAGGCCTTAGCCGCCTTGGAGTGTGGTGACTCTCCCCAAATATGGTTATCGGTTCTTATGGTTATCGGTTCTTAAAAACCAGTAGACACTTGTCCTACATAGCCTTTGCACCCCTGTAGGGCTTGTTCCCATTGCACCAGGGAAGGTATGCTGAGACAACGCTTGAGGTACTGCCTTTGCACCTCCTAGGGGTTTGTCCCATTGCACAGGAGAAGGAGTACCACGAGCCTGGGCCTCCCTTGATCGGCCCCCACATCATGAGGTGGGAGCCAAAACAAAAATAAGACCCCTTGTTGCCTACTTTGCTATAAAAACTAAAAGGGGGAACTGCAGGGAGCCGATTTGCCGGCCACCATCACAAGATGGCGCTGAGCCCCTGCAGGGCCAAGTAAACAACTCCATATTAGACAAGGCTCTAGACAAAACCTCCCTCAGACATGACCCGTGTCCACTCTCCCTATATAAACAGCTGCCGTTTGGTGCTGGGGGCCCCTCGTTTCCAGCTCTCCCCTTAACCAAGAGGCTCCAATAAAGCGTGATTTAAAAAAAATCCTCAACTCGGTGGTCGTTCTTCCCTGCTGGCCAGGGGGGTTCGCCACACAGGGTTTCTCTGTAGTTTTGGAGCCTGTCCTGGAACTAGCTCTTGTAGACCAGGCTGGCCTTGAACTCACAGAGATCCTCCTGCCTCTGCCTCCCAAGTGCTGGAATTAAAGGCGTGTGCCACCACCGCCCAGCTGAAACTAACTTTTAAACCATGTATTTTTCATCTTTTTCCTCAGTGAAGACTTTGCTTAAAGTGCAGGGGTATAGGAAATGGATATTTAAAATGTAAATAGTCATCGGACAGCGCAGGAATGCACTGGGGATATACTGGGTTTGGGGGGGGGGAGAGTGAAGGCCAGGAGCCAGCTTGACACCAGTCTGGCAGTCTGCAGAGCTTCTGAGCTGCGGTCCATGCAGGAGGTTTACCTCTGGTCCATGCAGGACAAGCCAGCATTCTTGGGGTGGAACTCACTCTCCAGAGTCACATGGGTATCACCGCATAAGTGCAGCATCCTGACATCCCGAGGCACCTCTCAATATGACTGAATGGACCACCTGGCGTGGTGACATATGTCACAGAGGGAACATGGATTTCTATTCCAGGGGGACGGAATCCTGCTTTCCAAAGAGCTTGCCTTTGTCCTCTCTTTCACTGTCCCTGCCATGGAACAGGACACCTTTACTCGCTATAACAGCCAAGCATGGGCACAATCAGTCCCTTTATTTTTTGAGCTGTAACTCAGACTTCATATTTGATATCAGCCATTCTGAATTCCTACTTTATGTGTTATTATTCTTGGCTTGTTTGGAAACTGTTTGCAGAAATTATCTGTTGGGGGCTATTTTGAAATGTGACAACGCCTGTCTTGAAAGGACATGACCTTGGAGGACTGTCACAGTAAGCAGGTCCAGGGGGACATACAGACCTTGTGTGCTTTTCTGACCTTTCCTACAGGTCGTCTCCAATTCCCATTACCTGTAAGACGCTGACACAATGAAGTCTGCTTCTTCTCAGGGGTCCAATGGCTGTGCTTGGGGATCCGGGGGTAGGGCATGGATACCTGAGTTGTGAAACTACAGAAACTATTCCTGAGAGAGTCTGTGACTGAATCCTGAAAGATAGGTAGGAGCATCCACATAGTCTTCACCTTCCTTTTTCTAAGAAGAAAGGAATTGGTTAGCTAGTAACCACATATAAAAGCAACAATGTCAGGGGTGCGAGTATAGCTTATACAAAGCCTTAGCTTCAATCCCCAAACCTATATCAAACCAGGTGTGGAAGAGCATGTCTGGAATCCCAGAACTCAGAATATAGGGGCAGAAGGATCCTATATTCAAGGTACCTGGCTACATAGTGAGTTCAAGGGTACCCTGGGCTGCATGAGACTGTCTCAAAAAAATAATAATTGGGAGCCGGGCGGTGGTGGTGCATGCCTTTAATCCCAGCACTCGGGAGGCAGAGGCAGGCGGATCTCTGTGAGTTCGAGGCCAGCCTGGTCTACAAGAGCTAGTTCCAGGACAGGCTCTAAAAAAGCTGCAGAGAAACCCTGTCTCGAAAAACCAAAAAAAGAAAAAGAAAAAAAATAATAATTGGGGATGATGAGATGGTTCAGCAGTTAAGAGCACTTGCTGTTCTCCCACAGGACATGGGTTTGGCTCACAACTGCCTGTAACTCCAGTTCCAAGGAATCTGATGCCCTTCTCTGGCCTCCACATACAGACAGTCAGGCACACACACACACACACACACACACAAATAAAACAGTATTTCTAAAAAGAAAGATTTCTTAAAATGACTCAGAATACTTTTTCTTGTCATCCTATGAAAAACATTTCTCCCTAATGAAGTAACAATGGGCACTTGCTTCTTTCCACAGGAGTGAGCGTCCCTTTCTTTGTAATTCCTAGGCATAGTCGGTGTGTCTTTTCAGCCTTGGTCTGGTAGCTGTACTTTACAACACGGTCCCAGGCTCATGCATGGCAGCAGACTACAAGGCCCAGGGGGTGCCAGGAGATGCAGTCCGCATGGGTTAACTGCAGCATGTGGTACAATCCCTGCCCTGGTATAAAGCTGCCTGGCAGATGGAGCACAAGGCTCTTCCAGGCTTTCTCACATGTTGGGTGAAAGGTGAGTGGGTCAGCACCCTGGAGATGGAGATAGTCATGCTTGCTGAGACTACACTTGTCTTCACCTCTTGGAAGAAATGATGGGTCACCAGGATCTAGAGAGGAGAGAGGTAAGAGTGACTACCACGCCTTACCTGGTGCTTTCATGTGGCTAGGAATGACCTGAGTCATGTTATATCACTGCATTACCACATATGTATATATGCCGTATGTATACACTGGTGGCATAGCCTAAATAAATCTGTATGGCACTCTCTATTGGAGGTTGTCAGATCAATGCTCATCTCCCACGGCATTAGTTTTCCTCACTGTTTTCTTTAATGAATACACAAGAGAAGTCACCTTTGAGTTTTACTAGCAGGAAATGGCCAGTGGATGCATGCTTGGTATCTACCAGGCATTTGCCATGAATAGCTTCTGACTATCCATTCTCACCAAGGCTACAGGGAAGCTTCGAGGCCAGCCAGTGGCTCAGTGTCAGTGCCCACACTGATCTCAGCCCCAAGCCGTTTCCCTAACCCCCTGACTGGTTTTCCGATTCCTTCTGTACCTTCAGGGTGATACCTACCACTGTACATAAATGTGAAGAAGAATGAGTTCTGAAGCTTCGGACTAAACCAGATGACAGAAAGTAAGTGACGTAAACAGAGCTCCCAAACATCAGACCATAGGTTGCCTGAGGGGTGTTCAGGGCAAATCAGAAGCCCCGGGATTTCCACAGGTTAAGGGGAACCTGTCTAGGAGATTATCTGGTAACCAGAAGAGTTGCATTCGTTGATAGACACTACAGGAAGTAAACTGATTCCATAGTGATCATCAGTGCTACTTTTCACTTATTTGAATAAAGAAAAAAATCACTTTTTAATCAGTCAGAATTGTCATCAAACTAGAACTTTAGGAGAAACATGTTAATGGACAGAAACAGAATCCCAGGGAAAAAGTGTGTTTCAGTCTCTGACCGGAGGGAGCCCGCATGGCCAGTTTTTGAGAATGTTCACAGACACACCACGTCACTAGCTCTCTATCTCCCTCCACCACCCAGCCTATTGCTCAGGTGGATGCTCTCTCCAGACACCTCTTGCAGGACTCAGAAGTTACCCCAGACGAGCAATGCATGGAGCTAAAATTATTATAAAATGCATATAAAATAGAAATTATTTGAAAACGTCCTGAGTAACTTCGGGCCCAACAACCTACCACATACCCTGCTAGTCTTTGGCCTCCACAGCTGCAGCTTTACTCGAGGTAGTCGATGTTGGCCCTGAGGAGCTGACAGTATATGGTAT
Organism: Arvicola amphibius; assembly: GCF_903992535.2. Lineage (NCBI taxonomy): Eukaryota > Metazoa > Chordata > Mammalia > Rodentia > Cricetidae > Arvicola > Arvicola amphibius. The sequence continues at coordinate 147,006,971 of NC_052048.2, forward strand.
AGCTTCAGAGGGGAACCAACTTCTTAAAAATACACATGGCACTTGGCCCCTCGTAAATTATCTCCTTTCAGTATTTGGGGGACGAAAGCACCAAGTTGCAGTGACACATGGACGGGGAGTCAATAGCCAATCTGTTTTTGAGCTCACATCATGCATTTATTTTTTAAGAATATGACGTTGGGATTTTATCTTACTTGAGTGGTAATGGCTGCCATTAAGGAAACAGCAACCCACTGGTGAGGGTGCAGGGACCCTTCTCCATGATTGACAGAAGTGCTAATTGGAGCAACTGTCACAGAAACCAGTATGCAGATACCTCAAAAAATTTACAGCTAGAACTAGTCTTGTATCCAGATGTGACCCCTTGGGTATACACATACCCAAAGGGATGAAAGGCAGTTTGCTATGGGGATTCCTGCGTACCTGAGTTTATGGAGACCCTATCTCCAATAGCAGAGGCATGAAATGAGCCCCGTGCCCATCAGCAGATGGTAGACTAAAGAACGGTGGTGTGTATAAATTGGAGTAATATTCAATCAGAAATAAATAATGTTTTTTATACGAAAATAGGTGGAACCAGAGGCCATCATACTAAACAAATTGATCCATACCCAATTAACATGCATTTTCTCAAATCTTTGAATTTCATTTAAAAAAAAGGGAGCATAATAGAAGCAGAAGGGACTGAAAGAGGACTTGTGGGTGAGAGGACAGGTCAGGGGTAGGGAATAGGAGAAGTGAATACTGTCTCACATTCACAGATGAAAGTCAAAGAGCCAAGGTTCTGCAAAATTAGATATGCCCATAGAGGCATGCAAGACAGGCCACGGAAAGAATGGAGACTTCAGTAAACAGCAGGGGTTGAAGAACTCGAGCCCCGAGAGTCCCATAGCGTGGGCTACTGATGGCAGCTCGTGTGTGAGACTTTTGCTACAATCCCCATGGCAGATGCAGTTGGGCAGTGGAGGACAGGAAGCACAGCAGAGGTGGTCTCTCAATGGGTGGGTTTGTGAACTGGAAGAGTTAGGGAAAACAGAATGGCTGGCGGTGGGAGAGGGAGAGCCTGGAGTGGAGCACAGAGAGACAGGGGATAGGAGGAAGCAGATGAAGCCGGAGAGCAAGGTGTGGGGAGACAGAAAGAAAGAGGAGACACCCAAAGTGTTGTAGAGGTGGAGAGGCTAAAAGAAAAGCACCTGAGGGACTACAGAACTGGCTCGGTCTGTAAAATCCAGCACAGAGGACCTGAGTTTTATCCCCAGAACCCATAACGAAGAGCATGTGCTTGGAATCCTAGCACTTAAGAGGGAGAAAGAGGCAAATCCCTGCAGTTTGCTGGCAAGCCGAGAGATGGTATCTGAGAAACATAGCGAATAACTCCTGGGGAGAGAGAGCTAAGATTGTTGTCTGGCTTCTATACACATATGCATACACGCAAACATACAAACACACACACACATACATACATACAAGCACATAAGCATACATACACATAATAACACTCAATCACATGTGCAAGTATATGCACACTTACACAAGCATATACACACAGAAGCACACAAACATACATAGATACATATAATAACACTCAATTACACGTGCAAGTATATGCATACCTACATAAGCACACACACACACACATACACACAGATTTTGGAACCTCAGTTCCAGAGTCAGCTTGTTGCTCGCAGAGTGAGTTCTCATGAGCTTTTAAAGCCCCTTGGGTCTTGGACTTTCCCGTGCTTTAGAAACACCAAGGAAAGCCAGATGATCACAGAGGTTCACACCAGGAAAAGGGGGCTCTCAAAGACCCTGCTGTGAAAACTCCAGTTCCCTTTAAAAGACAAAACCAAAACACTGCATTTTTAGACCCAAGCCTATTACTTCTTGTTGGAATTAGGAAAAGCTTACAGAGGCATTTTTCACACCTTTGACTCCACGCTTATTGTCTTCTAAGAATGAAAAGCATTTAATTCAAGAAACTAAAAGTGAGAAATGAAGAGGCTGCATAAAAATAGCACAACACCAGAAGATCACTCAAAAATAAATATAGCTATTTTAAAATTGAACCCCTAAGGGGAGAGGCAGGCAAGAGTCATGTAACATTCTGCATGAACCTGTGAGCTGCCTTTGCCCAGGCTAGGGTGGGCTCCTGTTCCTGCCCAACACCTGCCTATCCTGCAGCTCCCAGAATACCTTCTCTACCATTTCCTCTCCTCTTTCTTCCTGGTTCATGTATTTAATCTTGAGCCAAGGGCTCCATTTCTCAACCCAGGGTCTACTCAGTCTCCTAATCCTCCTGCCTCAGCCCCTTCCCCTGGTATTAAAGCCATGCAGCACTGTGCCTAGCAGGTACCAGGGTTTTCTTCTGTACATTTGTCTCTAAACACCTTACCCTTCTTTCTCCATTCTTCTGGGGAGTCATATATTCTCCCACCACGAGACTGGGGTGGGGCACTGCACATTCCCTGTGGTTTTAAATCCCCTCATGTTGTGTCTGGAAACACCAACAATTCAATAGTGCAGAGGAGAGATAAAAATGTACATACAGTTTCATCAAATAGGGCTGCTATGGCTTGAATGTGAAATGCCCCCACAGGTCCTTGGGTTTGAACTGTTGGCTCTGCAATGGTGGTGCTTTTGGAAGACTGTGGGAGCTTTGGGATGTGGGTTCTAGCTGGCAGACATGGGGTTCCCACCACTACCCACAAGAGCTGGTCCACCTCCAGTGTTTTCCATGAAACACTGAGCCAGCATAAAGCCTTCTTCCCTCGAGTGTTTGGTTCCAGAGACAAGCAAGGCAATTCGCACAAAAAAAGAAGTCCTTAAACAAGACCCAACCACTGTCATTCCAAAGCTCAGTGAACTTGGTGTCTTCCTTCCACCCTTCCTTCAGTGTGCTTTAAGCTTATTGGCTAGATCTGGGGCCCCTGCTGCACCATGCAGGCAGTGCCTGGGAAAGCACAGAGGAGAGGCTTCTGGCCCTGCTGACCACCTTGCTCCAAGCAAGAGGGATGTTGGCCTCTGAGCACTTGGCTGGGTGAGCGACAGGCTCAGTACAGCTATCTTGGAAGTCTCTGGCAACAGTAAGATCTGGTATAAAGGAGAAACTTCCTTCCTTTCAAGTGCACATTCCCACACCAGTGCCTAAGTGACCGATGCATCTTGAGAAAGAAAAAAAGAATCAAAGAATTTCTCTTTTTCATATTTAAATCGTTCTCTCTGTCCTGAAAGGGTGGGTCATTTTGGGTGGCCACACCAGATATCCAGGGGCCACCCCAGTATTTAGGGGCAGCAGCATGCTGAGAACTAAGCAGGCAACAGAAATAAGGCTAAGAGGTGTAGATAGGAGCAGGAAGGGCTTGCTGGCACGGGGCTGACCCAAGGTGAGCCACCCAGGACTTCACACCGTCTTCTCTGGCTATAGCTACTCTCCTGGCTGATGAGTGGCCCTGGCTTTCCATCTGCCAGCCACTCTGCATCCCTACAGACACCCATGTCTGTCTTTCTACCAGTGTGCCACACCATCTGTACCCAATGCTATCCAACCATGTTTTTCTTAGCACACCCAGGGGGGTCCCTCCTGAGGCTCACCCCAGCTGGGAGCTGCATGCCACCTTGGTAAGGTCAAACACAACATTGCATGCTGATTCTAAGGGGCAACAGAGCTCAGGATAATCCCAAAAACCACGACTACCCACTCCCCAACTCCCACTCAGCTATGCTCTTCTATAACATACACCTGGTTCTCCTCAGACTCATCCCTCAAGGCACCCCTTTACATACTTGCTCTAACATGCATGCACACCTCCATCCAAGCACACGCTCCACTCAGTCATTTGTCCTCACACCAGAGCACTGCACTCCTTGCTCCCAAGTCCAGAGGCAACTTGTTCCTCACCCACATGGGCTTTTCCCCCTACCGGACCCTCTCTGAAATGGTGAAGAAAAGGCACGCCCAGACATGTACGTCGGAGCCTTACCCACAGAACACTGACTTCCTCTCCTACACCAAGCAATCCCTGCTTAATGAAGGGAGCAATCCATCTCCCTCCGCAGCCCCCTGTGCTCATCGCCCATCTCCATGCATCAGGCTCCTACACCTTTTGCTGACTCCTCGTTTTTGTGTCTTGATAAAGCAATGCAATCTCCATAGTAATTTGGCTTCCCAGGAACCACATTTGCGGAATTCATTTATTCCTCAGACTCACTGCTAGGGTCTTAGTCTTAGTAATTCTTCCAGCCCAGTTCTCCATCCACCATGGCAAGCTCACACTCCTCCGGGTTGCCCACCCTGCCAGTGAGCTGAGTGCTAGCTCTGGTCCTTCTCCCATTTTGTGCTGCTGAGAGTACACCATGACCCTCCTTGCCAGGTGGACTGAGAGAGACTCGCTTCTCCACCCGCTCGTTCCTCCTTCCTCAGTTCCCTGGGTCAGGTTCACCCTTGAAAGAGAACATGGGTGAGGTCAGAACTTGGAAGACAAAAAAAAGTACAACTATCAATAATTCTCATTCCTAAAGAACAAATGCGGCATGGTCTCTGCTCATTCCCCTCTGCATGCTCACACACAGGCACACATATAGGCCGCTTACCAGGATGACAGGGTGACCCCAGGACACAGTGGTATCCACCTTCTGATGGGATGATACCAGGAGAGACATCGTCGCCATCCCTGTCAACACCTTAGGAGTGTAAGGACCCCAGATGCCGCCGCCGCGTCCACTCCAGCACTGTCAGCCTTCCTGGCCAGGGAGTAGAGCTAGAGCCACCAGCTTCTTGTCATGCAGCCTGTGATATACCGCCTTTCCATACCCTCCCTCTGTGCTCCACCCAAGGGAACCAGGAAGGGGGGCACCACTAACCTAGGATGGCACTCACTAAGGAAATCCCATCTGTGCCGGGGAGTCTCCAGGGGATGCAAATAATTAGAAAGTTGCGGTGAACAGCTCCAGATGTATTTGGGGACTAGCTTCCAAGGTTCAGGTCCCCATGGCATTGTGCCTTCCCTTCCCTCCATCCCCCTCATCCACGCTCCTCTCTGACCAGTTCTATCCTGGCCTGGGACATAGCATCACGCCAATTCAGGCTGCTTCTTCAGTCTTCGCCTATTATTCTGCTCCCAGGCAAAGTCCCAGGTCGTGACAGAGGATGCCTTTTATTTATGCTACACTTTCACACCTGCATAGTGAGCTCTATATTTAAATCAGACAACAAATCAATGGCGCCAAGGGGGAGCAGAGGGAGGAAGGCCTCTGCATTTTGCCAGTGTGGCGCTTAGGGCTCTTGTTGATGACTGGCCTGGCTGAGGTGGGCACATACCAGTCTACCCAGCAGCTGTTCAGGGTGTGCGGGACCAAGCAATAAAGTCCCAAGGAAGAATATTGGGGCCAGTGTTTAGGGTAAGAGAGCAACTGTAATAGTTCTTTCCTTTCCCTGTGTATTAAACGATGTGGAAATCACCAAGAACTTACTTTTCTGCAGACAGAAGTCTATCCCCAGTTTCCCAGAGGAAGTCAGCTCTCAAGGACAGAGCTATACCAAGGCTGTGGGAAGATTTGTATAAGCTGTAAGAACCAAAGCTATGCTTTAAGTTTTTATTATTATGCCTAAGAGATCCATGAAACCCCAAATGCCTCAAACCTGTAAGTCTCTTGCCTAAGGACAGATATTTCCTGAAATGTTGGAGGCTATAATTCAAGTTCATATAAGATAACGAGTCACGTGTTTTCACTTCCCCAAACAAGCACGGTTGACCCAGCTGCACCAGATGTGCACACAGGTAGGCAGAAAGTACTTAGTCCGGAAGTATGTCAGGATGTGTACTTGTTCATGATTGGACAAGGATGGAAGTTCAAAGGCTTGTCAGTTTGTCTTTATAAGCATCTAGCCAATGTAGTTCTCGGCCATTTTCTGGGAACCCAGAAATGGACCTGGTCAGAGTCCTTCAACTTGACCAGTATTTACTTAAAGCTTGCTTCAAATTTGGCTTGAAATCATGGTAGTGTTTTATTCTCCCAGTGGAGTGAACATAAACCAGCTCAAGTTACCAAAGGAGTCCGGGAAAGAGCTATTTGGTAGAAGGAAGAGCCTTCTGAGCTGTCCTCGCGGCGCCTGCGCTCCCTTTAGGGCCATGCAGAAATGGAGCACTGTGGGAGACAAGGAAGTCTACCCAAGCCCCTTCTTACAAACATGGCTCTGCTGATCAGGCTAGAGCCAGCTGGGCTGATGGCACAAACACTCAGAAACTTTCAGACTGTAGGAAACACCTCGGTGAACACCAAACCGCCTTCATTTTCTAAGTAATTGTGCCATCTTGAGAATTACCATGCCAAACCTCACCAGAGTCTAAAACTTCCTGTGAACTATTTTCAATAAAAAAAAAAAAACCAAGCTGCACTGAAATGAACCAATTCAACTGGGATCATCCGGGCTCCCATGAGAGGCCCCACCTCTGTGCATGGTGGCTGGCACAAATGCCTCCTGCCACAAGAACCTCAGCCCACCCAACCAGTTTTTCTCAGAAGCCCACAGTATGTCTTGTTGAGTAGAACTTCAATAACTAAGGAGAGGGTGGAATGTTGCAGTCTTGAGCCCACATACAATTCATAGAGGGCTATCTTTAGTTCCTTAATAACGGCTGCTGTTCACCTCTTTAACCACCTGCTACCTTTGTGACTGACAGGTAAAAACTGCTGTAGAATATGTTTTTAAGGTGTCTCACTTTTGTTTATGTGCCGGAACATCTGTTCCATGAAGCAAATATGGGTTTGATGAACTAAAATTCACCTGCAGGCAGGGGGTTGCATCAGCCACTGACTGGCAGGAAGTGGCAGGGAGGAGCCAGGTGAAGGGTTTTTAAGGAGTGACAGGGAGAAAAGGAGGAGCTTCTGGAGAGCCACAGAAGGAGGGGAGTGAGCCACTTGCTACTCAGCCTCTCTGAGGAGCAGAATTCCACCTTAACCTTTGAATCTTGAGTTCTTTAGAGGGACAGAGATTTAGTTAAGTTCCCTTCCTAGCTTTGAAGAGTTGGTCCCTGAGGGAACAGAATTCCCTTCCGCTGTGGCTCTTCCCTCCTAACCACTGCTGATAGCAGTGGAATTGTTGATTTGGACAGACTGGATTAAAAGGCAGCCATGATCTTAAAAAAGAGGACAACAAAAAAACCTCTTAGAACTATTAACAGACCCCTAACTTACACCAACAGAAGGGCATTGCCAGACAGTATGTGAGGTTCATAGCAGAGATTTCCCAACTTCTCGGTTACCCAGTGTTATCAATGCATAATGTTGAAAAGTGCCTCTACTTAGGACTTTCTTTGTTCTGTCACTATAAAAACCTCATCAAACTGTTACCATGTTGGAACATGGAGTTTGGGACAAGCTGAATCTGGGTCCCGAGGCTGTGACTACAGAATAATTTCTTTCATCTCTGTTTTTGCACCAATCCCCATGGCTCCTGCTTCCTTCAAGGCATCCTGCATTTCTCTGATGGCTAACTGAGGGATCTGGGTGGCTGAGCAGAGGCATGTAGACTTTGAGCATGGGGTACTCATCTTCACCCGACGAGACGTGATGCTCAGTCATGCATCAGCGGCGGACTCATGGCTGCCAATCCCATTCTCTCCACCTCACTCCTAATAGGGTGACCAGCCGCAAGCAGGGGTTCACCTCCACAGGCTGTCAGAAAGGACGAACATGCTTTCTGTTGCAAAGTAAAGAGGCACTAGCCTCTTCAGACCTGGCTGTTGAGTGAGCTATCAAAGTGTCCTTCTCTCCCGGCTACCAGATAGCAGATCAGGGGTCTCTCTGCCTCACTTCAGGTCACAGCTTTGCTCTACCTGGAGGAAACAGCATCCTAGAAGCTAGACATGAGGTGGAAGCTCTTCACTCTAAAAAGCTTACATTACAAGAGCATGATTAAACAATGAACAAAGTGTCCATGAAAGAAGAAATGACTGGCTCGCTGTGATGACACCAGGGCTTCAAATGCCACCTCTGGGCCCTTTCCCAAATAAGTAGACAAATATACAATCAGAGGACACCATGGTTTTCCATTACATTCATTTGGCTGTGACAGAAACAGATCAAGTCCCACAGAGCTCTACCCAAATGTCACGACCTGTGCCCAAAGAGTTTGCACGGTTACTGAGGATGCTGGGAGTCACACCGAGCTTGGGCTAACCCCTCCCCTGCCTGCACTAGCAGAGTTTGGGAAGACTTCTGGTGGAAGTATCTGGATTTGACAGTCTGTGGCAGGCTTTGGAGAACTTGTCTAGGACCAGTCAGACGGCTGAAGGTGTTTTATGATACAAACTTCTGGTGTTTTTAAATTAATCCTTTTTTATCCTTAAATAAACAAATACATTGGAGAGAAAAAAAAGCAGACATAAGGAGATCACTTGGAACCAAAAACTGGGGCAGTTTCTGATCCTGGAGTAGCCATAGACTTACTGTATAATTGATAGACCATGAATTCTGTCCTAAAGTTAGTTCATCTGTAAAGTGTGTGTGTGTGTGCGTGTGTGTGCGTGTATGTGTGATCTGTGCACACACACATGTGGAAGGACTGTCAGAATGTGTGAGGACAGTGCTGGCTTCTGGAAAACATGGTTACACATACTATGGCATTTACCTCAAGGAGCTGTTGACCCTGGGTACATACGCATGGAGACTCCATGGTGAGTACCATTGGATAATCCAAGAGAAGTCACCCAAACACAGTGTGCTACAGCAAAGGCAGCTGCTATCAGCCTTAGTCACAAGTGGACAGCTCCCCAGCCTCACACTCACCTGTAAGCAGTGCCCTGAGTACTTGTATATGGCTGAAGTCTATCTTGGCCATGAAATGAACAAAAGCAACAGGAAGCAAGGGCATCCTACCTGGCATCTACTTATGGGAAAGCTACAGGGCACAGAAGGGAGGGGAGTTGGGTACAGGAGGGAGAAAAGCGAGGGAGCCCAGAGACCGTGTTGGGCAAGGGCTGCAGAAAGGCAGAGTGGATGGCAGGACAGGGTACTATGTTCTGGCAGGCCCAAGGTGCCTGAGGGCGGGAGACTTATAGGGCTGGTGAATGAACAGAGCACTAATTCATTGGCCCCAGTAGCCTTTCCTCTCTCCAACAGTCTGGACTGACACTTTATTTCCATGTCCTAGAACACCAAGGCTAACACCTTGCTGGATTTCAGCCCTTCCTTTATGTTACTTGATGCTTCCCTATGATTTCTAGATATGAGCTTTTCAAAACTGCTAATGTTTTTTCTACATCACAACTCACACCCATCATTACCCTGATTAAACAACACTATTTATGTCTACTGACACTGTTGAGGGATAAAGATGAGGACCCTATTGTATGAACACACTTTCCCAAAGCCATCTTTGCTGTGAGCATCACATTCCTGCAAGGACCGCACAGGAATGTTATAGCAACCTTGACTTGACACACAGTGGCCCTTGGCAGCCAGGTGTACAGGTTTTTTGACGCTGTCATGTTGACACCTGGCCCAGGCTTCTTCACTGCTGCCCATTCCAATAAAGTTCCAGGAGGCTGTTCTTTATAAAGCTGCAGTTCAGGATGCCTGGCAAGATGGATCAAAGGTTAAGAGCTTTTCCAGGGTCCCTGGGTTCAAGTCTCCATACCCACATGGAGGTTTCTAACCTGTAAGCCTAGTCCCAGGGGTTCTCATACCCTCTTCTGCCCCCATGGGCACCAGACATGCACAACTTGAGGTGCACATACATACATGCAGGCACACATCCATACACATGGAAATTAATAAATCTTTTAAAAAAGGAAGACATATTTTGTAAATTTTGTGGGGCCAGCCTTGGGCAAGATTATTGGAAACAGTGCCTGGAGACTTAAAGCCTGGAGAGAGTCTTTAGATTCTCAATTAGAAATATTTTACTAAGAGGTTAGCTTTCAGGGAATGGGGTTGTTTTGTGCAGAGACCTTCTGAGCTTCCAAGCTGAGCTTTGTTGTTATGGGTCCACAGGGAATTAAAGCAGTGTTGACAGAAAAAGGCAATATGATACATTTTCTAAAAAAAATACTGCAATGGCCATTCTTTTTCTTTACTTGGCAAAATAGCACAGATCTAAAATGTCCCTGGAAGGCCTCGGTCTGTATGAAAGTTTTCTTTTTTTTTTCCCTTTGGCCCAATATCAACGTGGTAGAACATAAAATATAGGTCATGATCATGACTTTTATTAATCTTCATTAATCTGGAAACATGGTAGAGACAGCACAGCATAGAACAGGAGTGGAGGCTGTGCAGCCAAAGCACTTCCAATCAAGCAAGGGCTGTAGCTGTCCCTGACCAAGGTCGTTCTTTATGTGAGTGAAGGAGAAAAGAAATCCAAGGAGACACACATCTATAAAGAGAATGCCTCTCTGTGCTTCTGTGTGTGTGACTGTGTATGTGTGTGACTGTGTGTGTATGTGGCTGTGTGTGTGTGAGAGACTGTGTGTGTATGGGGCCGTATGTATGAGAGAGAGACCATGTGTTTATATGACTGTGTGTGTGATTGTGCATGTGTAGGCACTGCAGGTGTGTGCTCTGTATGTGTGTGTCAATGCTGCAGACATGTGCTTGTGTGCATGCCTGTGAGGAAGCTAGCGGTCAAACCCAGGTGTCATCCCTCAGAAATTCTCCATCTTCTTTTATGAAGCAAGGTCTCTCACTGGAACCTGGGTTTCCTGGATTAGGCCGGGCTAACTGGCCAACAAATCTGGGCGGTTCTCCTGCCTCCACCCCACCAGCACTGGGCTTACAAACACAAGCCACCATGCCTGGTGACTTGCAAGGCTCTGGGGATGGAATTCAGGCTCTCATACTTTTGTGCCAAGTACTTTACCAATGGAGCCATCGGCAGCCCAGGTTCGACATGTGGTTAATTAAAAGGGAGACTGATACTTTTTTATTGTATTTTTTTTCTAGTCTGATCATTCTCATTTTTATTTGAAAAACAAAATTTCTAAATTCCTTCAAAAACCCAGGTTCAAACTAGCTAATTTCTAAATGTGCCAGTACACCTAAACCACTTTAGGCTTATAATTTTAATAAGGTAACTTATTTAAAATATATAGTATGCTTATATATGTATGCTTATAGATGTATGGTCCTCTCTTTCATGAATCTCTAAATGCTTTTGCACAGTTTATTATTTGAGCATCACCAAACCTTGGAAGACAAAAATCAGTGGACATCTCACACGCAGGACTTATGAAACAATAAGGAGGTTCAGAGATATTAAATGCTCTGCTCACATTCATAAAATAAGCCCATTGCCATTTACAAGTTCACTACCAAGAGGCTTAATGGGCAGGTCTAAACACCTGCCCACAATCCCATACACAATCAGCATGTATTCACTGCTGCTTCCCAGTGGCTATTGTCCTGCAGATTGAGGTCAAAGCCCACTGCTTCTCAGAGCCTGGGAATAATTCCAGGCTGTCTGAAGATATCAGAGTCTATGCATTCCTATGCCAAGCTGCCGAAATTGGTTTGTTTATGCTATAATTTTAGTAGTCTTCTTAGAACTACTTCAGGCTGGACAGGCCAAAACCAATTTGCAGGAGCTGACAGAGCCATGTTAAGGACGGGGCTCAAGTGGGGTGCAGAAGCTCTCCCAACGTGTTGATGTGCTTATTCTGGTCTTCCGCAGAGGTAGTCTGAGCACTGCTGTTTCCGTAGGCCCATCTAAAGCGTATCTGAGAACCGTGGACTTCTGAGTAGTTACCTCTACCATCTTGTGCCATTCACAGTTTGCCAATTCTGACCTTTCTTCCTATCAGAGAAACTCGCCGGTAGAATTTTCTATCTCATATGCATTCCTTTTGAATATATGGTCACAAGACCAAGTTCAGATTTCAAGCTGGCCGGGAGTATGTTTTGACTCTGGCCATAATGGAACCAAAGGACCTAGATACACTCTCTTGTCTCAGCCTCGGTTTGGTCTAATGACACACATGTGCAATGACAGTGTTCAGACTTTGCATAATAGACAATGTCACAGCCAACCCTGAGCGATGCGAACAAACCACTATGTTTCTAAGCCCCTACCTCACTGCTTGAGACACGCTTCTGGTTACAACTGTGAAGGAGGCAGGGAGCATCAAAACCCGAGAGCGGAGTCCAAAGTTGGATGAGGCCACTGAGGCTGGATTGTGAAGCGAAGTGCTCAGAAGGACATCTCTAGCATGCTTCATGGCGTCTCTGGCTTAATATACACTACTGTATAAGTGCGTACAGGCAGAACCAGAACAAAGCTTAACCAAGCACATGTCAAACTGTGGGCTGGGGGCTGGAGAGGCAGTTCAGCAGATAAGAGCACTGGCTGCTCCTGTAAGAGGATCCAGGTTCAGTTCCCAGCACACACATGACCAGCACCCACATGGCAGGTAACAACTGTCTGTGATTCCAGATCCAGAGGCTCAGACACCCACTTCTGACTTCTGCAAGCACCAAGTACATATGTGCTGCACAAAGATACATGAAGGCAAAACACTCATATACATAAAATAATAGATTTTCTTTATAAGAAAAACACTTTACTTATTTCTAAATGTGGGCTTTGTTTAGGGCAGGAAAAAGAAGGGATTTTGGCAGTTTTGCATCCCAGGAACTCCCACAGGTACTAAAATTCACCTAGAGAAAGCTCATAATACTTGACTTGGTGGTTTAAAAGTGAACATATTTCTCTGAAGTTAGGTGCTGAGTGTGGGTTCCATCATGGCCAGGCAAGTTCGTGGTTGTTCTGACAGCCCTGACCAGTGCACTGAGACAGGAAAAGGAAATGGATATTCCACAGATTAGAGGGGAGGGAGTGAAACTGGCTTCACTTGCAGTAGACATGATCACCTCTGCAGAAAAGCTGTGGGGACCAATGAGTCTGGCCATCCAAGCTGCGAGATAAGAGATCAATAGACAGAAGTGAATAATTACACACTAGCAGTGAACAATTAGAGGCATAGTTTAGAAGTGTCAATGTGCTATGGAAAATATTAACTAAGTGAGGTCCTTTTAAAATGTGAGGTATTTATAGCTACAGAAAAAAATGGAGCAACTTAGGAATAGTCAAGTAAAGATGCCTACCTGTCCACTGACTCAACATTGCCAACATATCCACCCTGAAAAAGTGATCTATACAATCAGCAAAAGCCCGATTGATATTGTGTTCTCTAGAAACTGACAAGCTCATTCTAAAGTTTACACTGAACTATGTAGAGACTATATCAGACAAACTAGTAGTAGTAGTAGTAGTAGTAGTAGTAGTAGTAGTAGTAGTAGTATTTTAATTTGCAATTTTTTATGTGCATGGGTGTTTTGCCTGTGTGTGTATGTGTGCACTAGCTGTGTGTCTGATGCTTCAGGAAGGTAGAAGAGGGCATTCTGGTCCCCTGAGAGTGCAGTTATGGATGGCTGTGAGCCAAGTGTGGGTGCTGGAAACTGAACCTGGGTTCTCTTCGAGAGCAACAAGTGATCTTAGCCACTGAGCCATTTGTGCAGCTCAGACAATATGGTTTCAAAGTGGTACCCTGAGACCCAAACTTCAAAACTTTAAGCATCCTTAAATGAGACATTTTCTGGGGACTAATTATAGGAGTCAGAGGTGAATAGAATTAGAGATAGACCTACCAATCAATGCTGAGGTATTTTTGACAAAGCAGCAGCAGAGGGCCCGGCAGGAGCTGGCCACACTGTCAGTGTGCTGAGCTTCACCACCAAGCACCAGTTTTGAACTTAGCATATCAATTTCTAACAGATTTAAAATGTGTTGTGGGACTAAATCTAAAAATCACAGCTATGAAAAGTCTAGAAATAAGTGGAGATGAAGCCATGGTGACTTTGGGGGAAAATCATTAAACCAGACATGCAGAAGTAGAACTCATAGAAGAAAAGAACACATAAACTTTTTCATTAAAGGAAAAGATTCAGGATGATAAGAAAATAGAAATAATTCAATGAATTACATAAATTTACAATTTGTGATTCAGTAACCTGAAGACAATGGCCAGATAATAAGTTGTAGAAGGTTTTGATCAAAACTAGGTTCCAGATAGGAAAAGAACACACAGAAGGATCTTTGACTCCACAAATCCCAACTGGCTTACTCTCTCCAAAGTCCAATCAGTTCACCTTTAATCAGCAATTTTCCTCCTACTTGTTCTATGAGAAATGAAAACTTACTATCACAGAATTACCTTCATAAGAATGACAAGAGCTTTACTTGAAATATTCCAAAACAGGAATTGACCCAAACACCCAACAATTGTCAAATAGAAAATGCAGCTGTGCTATGTGCCCACTGTGGGATCTGACAGAGAAAAAAAACAAAACAAAACAAAACAAAAAACCCAAGGAAGTACAAGTCAGACTCTTCTAAAAGACACAGCAGCAACAACGAAGCTTTGAAAGTGTAACGTCAAGAGGCTAGACACAACAAGGGCTTGTGCTGGACGATTCCACACAGGACATTCCAGTGGTACCCAAGGATTGGGCAAGCCCCAGGAGGAGCATGTGAACTTGAGCTGTCCAAGGGCTGAGATCCCAGGCATAAAATTGTTAAACCGCACATTCACGATGGTGCTGCATGGCTGTGTGTTCCCAAAGCTCCTAGAGCTACACTGTTAAACTGGAGAATTTTAATGAATGCAAATTAGGCCTCGATGAAAATGACACAAAATGGATGGAGGAGAAGGAGGGAGTGAGAGGAGCGAGAGATTGGCGAGTATCTCAGGGGAACTGTTAGTCACCAAAGTACCCCGATTAGGGTGTCTTCCTGTCAGAGTTTGGGGAAGTAAAGTGTACTTTAATAGTTTGATTTCCAGAACATGATGCATCTGCTAAAAGCAAAGTTCCAGTAACATTAATATAGCTAAAAGCAAAGGAATTAACCCTAAGGAGGTAGGTTGAGAGCCTTAGCATAATATTCTCAAGGAAAGGGTGAAGGGAAGGTGACACCAAGGGACCTCTAGAGGAAGGACCTCAAAAGCTGTACTTCCTTTATAGCACTGAGAACATTGACAGATATCATCACAACCTACTTGTTCACAACTGTAAAAATCAACTGATACCTTGTAACACTTTGGATTTTACTATAGAAAAGTGATCCTGACCCTGGCCAGGACAGATGCGGTCTTTATGCCACTGTGTCTCCCCAGCCCCTTGAATTTCTCATCCATCAGGGCAGTTAGATAAAGGTGGCTTCCTGAGGACCCAGCAATTCCATTCCTAAGTGTCTAACCCCAAGAAATGGATGCATGTCTGCACAAGGCTTACACACAAATCTGCATAGCACCACTAACCAGAATGACCCCAAAGTGTAGAGTCTAAATGTCCCCAGCTGATTAATGGATAAAGAAAATGTGGCAGGACCACAGGTGGAGATGTCAGTCACAAATAGCAAGGAAGCAGCATGCCATGAGAAAGATGGCAGTGCCCAAAGACCCAACTATATAAATATGTTCATATCAAGTATACAGAGCAGGCAAATCTACAAAAACTGAATGACCTCCTATGTGTGTTTGCATGTGTGTGTGTCTATACATACATATATCCCTAATATATAGGAGTTACAGAATTTATTAGAATGGCTCACAGACTGTGGTTCAGCTACTGCACCAGTGGCTGTCTACCAATGCAAGGTCCAGGAATCCAGTAGGTTTTTAATTCATGAGACTGATGTCTCAGTTGGCCTTCAGTATATGCTGGAATCCCAAAGGAATAGGCTCCAGTGCCAGTGAAGGAATGGACTTCCCAGTGAGAATGAGAGAAAGCTGGCAAAAAGAGCAAGCTGCCTTCTTCACTTCCTTTATATAGGCTGCAAGCAAGAGGTGTGGATGAGATTAAAAGTGGATCTTCCTACCACAGAAGATCTGGACTAAAGGTGCATCTTCCCACTTCAAAGATCCAGACTAGAAGTGGGTCTTACTACTTTAAATGATTTTGTTAAGAAAAAGTCCCTCATAGGTGTAGCCAGCCATTTGGGATTTAGTTAATTCCAGATGTAGTCAAGCTGACAACCAAGACTAGCCATCATACCAGGCCATGAAAGGCTTCTTACATAAACTGATTACAATGTGCTAAGTTTAAATTTGTTGAATTTATTTTTTACATGTATTTATATTTTGTGCATATATAGGTGTGGTGGTGGTGTGTGTATGTTTTGTGTTAATATGCTATGTGTTAATATGCTATGGCATGAACGTGGAAGTCAGTGGACAGCTTGTGCAAGTTAGTTCTCCCTTTCCAACATGTGGGTTCTAGAACCAAACTTTGGTTGTCAGGCTTAGCAACAAGCACCTTTACTCTTGGAGCCATTTCAATAACCCATAATAGTCTCAGTTTAGGTCATAGTGTAGGTCCCATAGATCTGTGAATATACTAGAATGCCAGAATTGAATACTTTTAAAAAATGTCAATTTGTGAATTACATATTAACAAAAATTATTATGGAAAATATGCTCTACTGCTTATTAGTTCCTTTTTTAAGCTCTGTGATCAAATACCTGTCAAAAAGTAGGGTAAGAAAGGAAGGTTCATTTGGCTCACAGTTTGGAGGAACACAGTCCATGACGGTGGGGAAAGCATGGTGGAGGAGTACCAGCTGGTCACATTGCACCTGCTGTCAGCAAGCTGAGTGAAGTGAATGCGGCCACTCGGGTTCTTCATGGGATGCTACTGCTTGCAATCAGGGGGGATGGCCACTGCCTGGGCAAACCTTTCCAGAAACACCCTTCTAGACACACACCACAGGTGTGTTTCCATGATTCTAAGTCTTATCTGGTTGATAATCAAAACTAACCATGACAATTTATGAATATAATGATATATGCTTTCTATAGTACATAATCAAAATGCGCAACAAACCTGTCAGAATGAGGACCAAAGGCAGGGACAAGGAAACCTGGAAACAGGAGCAGATGAGACCCCCTACCAGCATCACAAAGATAGAGCTCTGTGCATGGTGCTTAAAAAGGTTTCCATTGGAAGCCTTGATCTCCAGTGAGTGAGCAGAGTGGGTCCTCTGCCCTTCCACCACTCCCACTGCAGGACCACTTTGAAGAATGGGTGATACCACTATCTAGCATGTTTGGGGCCTTGGTCCACAGAGCCTTGGCATTGACCCAGTTCTGTAGGCGAGCAGAGCTGTGGAATGCAGACTGGCTGCACAGTCAGGTGAACTCGACGTGCCAGTATCTTGCAAGATTTATGGGTGTCCTTGGTAACAGCAACACTAACAAGCATACCTTGTCCCCTCTCCGCAGCTCAAGAGAAAACTAGATGTAGTCTCCATCATTAGGGCCAACCGTTATAGATTCAGTCATAGCTGTTCTGGCTAAAGCCAATCATTGACTAAATCAACTAGACATTCCTGCTTCTCAGCTATACCCACCCTAGGCTGGTGCTCCTTTACAGTCTGTAGAGTGAGGGTTGACACTCTCTCACCACATACCCTACTTGTTCCACTGAGCACTGACCCCTGTATTGCTGAGCTAGTTTTCAGGGTTCACAATAGAAAATCAAAGAGAAACACCCCCCCCCCAGCCTGCTGTGCATCCTATGAGCCAGGGAAGTATTGTCAATGATCAGCTGATATCAGAACCACCGAAATTAAGGGACTGTAAGACCCATGATCCCTGTCATCAATGCAAAAATAATTGTGACATTTTGTGTGGTTTCTGCTGTGACTTCTGCCATGTGGGCTGGTGGCTGCTCAAGCTGAAGCCATCCTCTTACCAGATACTCTGGCCTCTTTTGGACAAGGTTTCTGGGACTACCTGGGGAAAAGTTCTTAAATACTACGGATGTGTCATCATGGGCCTGAGTTCTGCTTGTGGGTGCCAGTTGTGTAGCTTGGTCTTTTGTGGGGCTCCTAGCAGTGAGACAAGGATCTGTCCCTGATGCATGGGTTACTTTTTGTAACCTATTCCCTATGATGGGATGCCTTGTCCAGCCTTGATTGAAGCGGGAGGAGCTTAGTCCTGCCTTAGCTGGATATGCCATGCTTTGTTGAATCTTATGGGAGGCCTTACTCCTTCTGAATGGAGACAGAGGAGCAGTGGACGGGGGAGGGGAAAAGGGAGATGAGGGTACGACAGGAGAAAAGGAAAGGAAACTGTGGTTGGAATGTGAAAGAGGAAGAGAGAGAGAGAGAGAGAGAGAGAGAGAGAGAGAGAGAGAGAGAGAGAGAGAGAGAGAGAGAAAGAGAGAGAGAGAAACAAAAAGAAAGAACAAATGAACTATAAATTGCTGATTTAATTTGGGGAGGGTCTTAGATATTATTTTTTTGTAATATCAACCCTGGCAAAGACCTACATACCACCAGAAAGACAACCAACTTGGGATACATCATTCAGATAGAACAAACCTGTCTAGATGCTACATGATCTCCCTCCCACTGAAGGCTGGAACTCCTGAGGTCCTGCTCTGAGCCAGAGATGCCCTACTTTAATATAAATGGCCCCATTCATTTTCTCCACTTCCTTTAAGGGCCACTGTGGCTTTTTATAGCACCTTAGTCCTTGCAAAAGCAACATAGAAAAAGAAAGGCAACACAGAATAGTGTGTTTACTTTCTTTCTGCTCTGGAACAAGTGGGTATAACAATGCTCATTCAAGGAAGGGTTCAGGTCAGCGTAAGGGGGTCATAGAAAGAGGACAAAATGAAGGGAGGGATGTAACAAGGCTAGGATTCTCTCGAGTTATAGAAAGACATGCTGGACCCAGAAGGGCAACAACTGACAGAACTTCTTCAGAACACTGAACCTTGTTATAAATACTAATCGCACACATGCACACTCACCCCCCCACACACATGCACACTCACACACACATGCACACACATACACACACATGAACATACATGCACACACATACACGCACACACGCATGCGCACACACACACACATATTTGCCCATACACACCTGCTTACATTTGAGCCACTGGTAATGGAATTGAAGATGGCTTAACAGAAGCCAGAATACATTGCTTTCAATTCAATCCTTGACAACATAAATCCTTCCCCCAGCCCCAGAGAGCATGCTTTCATGGTCCTTCTTTGATTCCTCTCTCATTCATCCTCCACAGCGAGGCTGTCACTAAGCCAGGAGCTTCCCTTTATACAGTCCTTCCGAAGTCACTTCTTCTTTAAAGCTCTCACCAGCCCCTAGGGTCTTAATACACATCTGTCTGGGATGATTTTTCTCCACAGAGAATTCAGCTATCAACTAGTTTGTATATATGATCAGAAAGGTTAAGTTCGAGCTAGTGGAATCCAGAAGCAGGTTATGCTTTTGCGTAAAACCAAGCATGTCTCCAGGCTAATCCAGCAGCAGGGTTTCTATCAGGATCCACAGCAACACAGCACTGCAGAAACGGGACATAGGAGGCGTGTGTGTGATTTCCACACACTGGTGAAACCAAGCTGCCCACACTCCAGTCTGTGCTACCAAAGGAGGCGTGGCTTCATTGCTAACAGCCATGTGAAAATTGCCTAAGGGAATGACCAAAGGGTAGATGACAAAAAGCTAGAGAAATAACCAAACATAAAATCCTCACTGCAGTGAGAATTCTAGATGCTGAGATGCCATGCCGTCATTAAGACTTCAAACTGGGACTGAGGGGTTGATTCAGTTAGCAAAGCGCTGGTTTTGAATGATAACGACCTGAGTTCAATCCTCAGAAGCCACATTAAAAAGCCAGGTGTGGCAGCATGCTTGGAATACTAGCCTTGAGGTGGCAGAGACAGGTAGGTCCTTGGGGTCTCACTGGCTAGTTAGGCTAGGCTACTTGTCTGATTCCAGGTTTGTGAATTACTGTGTACTAAACCCCACAGTGGACAAAGTTGTCATCTGGGCTCCAAGCACACAAATGCACCTACACACATGCATCTGCACACATGCATCTGCACACACACGAATACATTTACACTCCAAAATTTGCAAACTGAAAATCCATTTTAGAATATGAATTAGTGTGAGTATTAGCAAGCATGTGGTCCAGATTACTTTAGAACATAAATATGATGAAAGGAGCTATACGGGAGTTATGGTTTGAGACTGAGGAAATCGTGGCTGAAGGATAAATCATTTTGCCATGGAAGAAAATTAATAGAGCAAAAATTATTAATAGCCTTGTCATGACTCATGGAAATCCTAACTCTTTGAGTAGAGCTGAATATTAGGGGGAAATCACTTGGGTAGAGAATAGTGTGTCAGGCCAGGGGCTAATCTCACATGGCCCACTCTGATCCTAACAACCTACCAGATATAAGGCCCTCTAAAGAGGAACACTTCACTGGTTTATGGAGCTTGCGACCTGTCTGTCCTCTTTTTTTTTTTTTTTCTTTTTTGGAAGATGAGTGAAGATACTGAGACTCCCAAGTAGATGTCCCTGATCTCAAACCTCACAGGTGGTGGAAGCTGTTGAATATGAAATGCTCCCTTATGAGCTTTTATGTGTATGAAAACTTGGTCCTCAGCTGCTGCTGTTGCTTGGGGAGGTTGTGGAACCTTTGAGATGGACTTCCATTGGCGGCAGTGATCACTGGAGGTGGACCTTGAAGGTGATTAGCATCTGTTTCTTGTCCGCAGCTCTGAGCTTCCTGGTCAGTCAGCATGTGCATACTCCTGCCACCGTGGCCAGAGACAGGGCAGTTGCCGCTTCTTCTATACCACAAAGGACTGAGACCAGAAGTCAAAAGTCAAAAGTCCACCATTAGGTTGTATGGTGGCAAGTTTAAACTGCCAGCTTTACAAATCTAGAATCAACCTGAAGGGCCTGGTGGCTTGTCTGTGGGGGGTTATCCTGATAAATGGGAAGATATAGCCCCTGCGGAGACACCATTTCCTAAGCATAGTCTCGTGTGCAGAGTTGGCTGCATTGCTCCGCAGTCTGCTGGACATGAAGAAGCACATGGCTCCACTTCCTAGCAAGCAGCCTACGGACACAAATACCATCTCCAGCTAAAGCAAGATGAACTGAAGGCCAGGGAGGGAACCTGAGCCTTCTGGCTGTCTTCTGACTTTCATTAAATCCCCATGGTTCCTTGATCTTGCAAGGTGCTCCAAATGCAGAGGGACAGCAAGCTCCTTCCTGGGTAGGTCACTCTCCTCCCACTTCAAGAACATACTGCCTTCCTCTTTTTAGCATCTCCATTTTTGTCTTCTCTTTTCTGTAAGTATTGACCTCCTTTGGCTCTCATTCTACATGTTTCCATAGGCAGGGTCCTTAGAAGAATGGAAGTACTTGTGAGTCTTTAGTAAGCATTATGAATGGTGGTGCAAACCCTTTCAGAGAATGTGAGCGAAGGAGCCATTCATTCTGCCTGGAGGAGAGTCACAAAACCAGTCAAACTTCAACTGGGCCTTGAAAGATGCTTGTGAATATGCAATATAGAAATGAAGGAAGATTCTGCTAAGAGGATACTCTGAACAAAACCAGAAATTTCATGTTATAGTCAAGAAATTTCTTGTAGTTTGACATTACTAAAACGCAAAGTAGTTTCAGGCTAGAGAAGCAGTGTTGAGGAGTGCTCTTAGATTTCTAGATTGTTCCATTTGGGGAGATAACGGTGTCATTACTAAGACAGATAATACAGAGAGTACCAAGTACATCCTGGCATGTTGAGAGTGAGGTCTCCGTGGGGTGCCAGTTAGAAAAGTTAGCTAAGAAGTTAAAAAAAAAAATAAAAGGCAAACTCATATAAGGAATGGGGATCAGACATTCAGTACACAGGAGGCAATCGAGGAGGCAGAAGGAACAGGCTAAATCACTCAGTGACCCTGTGATATCACTTATGTGACTAGCAGCAGTGAGGACCAGAGGACTAGAAATACCCTCCGGTGATCATGCAAAGTGTGGTAGCCAAGAACCAAAAAATATCAGAAATCTTTTAAACCTTTATAGAAAAGCAGGAGTCTATTGTCATGTTAACAGTAGGAGAACCAGACTTAGAAAGGGAGAGAGAGAGAGAGAGAGAGAGAGAGAGAGAGAGAGAGAGAGAGAGAGAGAGAGAGAGGAGCAAGGGACAGAAGAAGGGAGGAAGAAAGAAGGGTGAGGGAAGGAGGAAGGAAGGAAGGAAGGAAGGAAGGAAGGAAGGAAGGAAGGAAGAAAGGAAGAAAGGAAGGAAGAAAGGAAGGAAGGAAGGAAGGGCAAGCGAGCGAGTAAGCTGTTATTAGCAACAACTTCTATAAACAATATCAAATGGGTCTGAGATTAAATAGAGTTATCTCAGAGGGCTAAACTTCAAACTGTTGGAGCAGGAAAGGTCTTTGTCATCAACACATCTCCTGCCCCTGCTGTCTCCTTTCTCTCTGAGACTGGGCACATACTCAAACTCAAGTACAGTAAGTTTTCTGAGGGACCATATATTCTACCTTTACACAGACCCCTGGATTCTAGGGACAGAATTTCCTGGATGCATGGTATTGTAGGAGACCCTTGGCTTTCCAGATGCACATCCATCCTTGGGAAGATTTCTGGTCACACAGGAAACCCATCAGCCATTCAAGTTGACACACATGATTTCACCTGTACCAGACTCAGTATTGAAGCCTGCTCTACTAGAAGGAAGCCTTCTCCACCAGCCTGTGTGTGGTGGTGAGTACATGTGTCTCTGTGTGGTCATGTGTGAGTGTGGATGCCCAAGTGTGCACATGCATGTGGAGACCTGAGGTCAGCTCCAGGTATCATTCCTCAGGACACCCTCTACCTTACAGATATTTGAGGTCTTTGTTGACCTGGAACTGACCTATTTGGCTGGCCCATGAGCCTTTGCTTAACTAACCCTGAGATACAAGGCCACACCATCAAGCTCAGCTTTTAAAGACAAAAACAAACAAACAACAATGAAAAGATGTGTTCTGGGATGGAATTCGGGTCGTCACACTTGAAGTAATTTACCTCCTAAAGTGATGACCTCAGCCCTTTGACCGATCTTGAATGCCCTCGTGCCTGCTGATCCCCAAACTCAACACCAGGGCAAATGAGAAGGGAAAGAACATGTGGTCCATAGCCATGTGAGCTCACAGCTCCCTGATTCCCTGCACAGCTCAGCCTGGTGCAAGAGCCTCACTCTGGACTCTTGAGGACAAAGAGCCCCACATAAAGCAACTCTTGTCATTGTTCCCAGCCGTGCGGGGCATCTGCTTCTCTTTCTCGCCTTCCTGGATAATCTCCTTTTATCCTGCGATGCCTTAAAAATAGCTCAGAGCAATTTTCAAAGCCTAATAGTCATTAAAAAGAGGTGTTAGGAATGAACACATCCGCGCAGGCTCAAAGCACAGCACGGTTTCCAGCTGTCTCATTAGCATACCAACCAGTCACCCAAGGAGTGGAGATTTCCCAACTTCACCCTTCAGGAAGGCTTCAGGAACTCACACCCTTCAGACAGATATCTGTGAATGCTCTGAGCTTTCCTAGTGGGAAACCAAAAAGCATGTGTCTGTCACCTCATGGCCTGAATGGACAGGCATATGTCCCTATGGTCTCTGAGGCCCCTAAAGAGAACACAAAACCACACACTATTCCCTAAGAACAAACCAAACTCTCAGGCTGCTGAGCTGGCTGTGGTCCAACAAGACAATGATTAAATACAGTGAAGTAAACATTCCATCCGTTCTCTGGGATAAATTGAAGTTCAATATTGTCCTTGATCTTCCATTCCCTCCACTTAGCAGCCTTTGCGGGGCTCTTGAAAATTACCACAGCTTTGTCCTGCAAGAACTTTCCTCCCTTCAGTGGGGCGCAACACGTAGCGTATGACCAATATGCTTTCGACAGACTAAAACCTTGCTTCAAATGATGGGATACACGCCTAAGGAAGTTAGCCTCATTGCTAACCGTATTTGTGATGCCAACATCTAGTGACTACAGTTTGACCATACATCCCACTTACTAGAATTCATTCCAAACGGCTTTTAAGACTTTTAAAATTTCAAAAACCTATCTTCGATGCACCGACCTCTGCCCCGGATTTACGAAATGGTTTGAGAGATTGCCTTGGAATTCCAAAGAATACATAAAAAAATGGTTCGCAGGACAGTGGTGTGACGGTGTGTGCTATGGGGGACAGCACTCTAAAGCATCATGACTCATAACAACTTTAAGAGGGGAACATCTGTCTGGTCACTCAGTGCATTCTCACTTCATCTGTACCTTGAAGAAAACGCCACAGGTCAAGCTTCGCTAACCTGGAAAGTTCACAGTGTCCCCGAGTCTGAAGGCCTTTGACTCGAGTCCCGGTACAGAAGCCTGTGTCATTCAACTTGATTTCATGCACACAGTTACAAAAATATCACCTCAAACTATCATTGGTGTTTCTGTGGAATTCATCTACGACATACAAGGAATGTTGTATTTAGCACTGAGAACCAAGCCCAGGTCTTTACAGTATGTCCTCCAAAATCTGAACCATAACGTCCTTAACTGTAAATACACTCACAGAACATGCTAGAATGGGCACTAGGCATGACTGTGTCTTCCTGAATTCGACCCCAACATCACCTTGTTAAAAGAATATGTTCTAAAAGACCACCTATGAGTGAGTACATGTGATAATTGTCTTAGCCAGCCTACAATCCACAATCCCAGAGAATTTAGACAATAATGCGGACACTAAGAGAGACTTACATAGATATAATCTACATGGGCAGTAGAAAGTAGAAAAAGACAAAATCTCCTGAGTAAATTGGGAGCATGGGGACCTTGGGGGGGGGATTGAAGAGGGCAGGGAAGAGGCACAGAGGGGAGCAGAGAAAAATGTAGAGCTCAATAAATATCAGTAAAATAAAAAAATTTAAAAAAGAATACGTTCTAGCAGAGAAGGCAAGGTAACAGTTTGTATTACCACCTAAGATGTGTGGGGACCATAAAGCAATGGGGCCACCACTTTACACTCCGATTTGTCACTTTTGATTTCAATTTCTGTTTTGTAACTTCTATGCAGCCATCCCATTTCTTGGTATTTCTGCTAGAGGAAGGTCAGCATTGCCGTGCAGGGAGGGCTCCGTCCAGGTGCTGATTGTGGCACTGTTGGTAGAAGTAGAACTTGAAAGCCACTTGCGTACCACGTAGAGACTGCGGTCAGTGCACATGACAGCAGGCTGAGTGGCAATGTGTGAGGGCGAGGTGGGGTGGGTATCTGCTCACAGTGCCATGAGTACATGGCGGTGTGGAATGTATGTTCAGAAAAACTACTATCGCATGTTATCTATTGCTCTCTTCCTTGTATTCATTCTTTGAGAATTGCATATAGTATATTTTGATTATGTTCACCTAACTCCTACCACGTACACTCCTCGTCCCCACTTAGCTAACTTTTATCCTCTTTTATTCCTTAAACTTATTAAATACAGGTTGGGCTGTCCATAAGCTCTGGGGGGTGTGACCTTCCACTGGAATGTGGTTCATCTAGCAGAGTTTTCTATTTCCCTGAGGAAAACTGACTATGTCATTCCCAGAAGTTATCAGTAATTACCAGTCCATATATATTTCTAGGTATAAAAATACATGTATCTTTATGTGCATATATGAAAACATATACATTTATGTATGTAGACACAAACACATATATACTACTCCTCTTTCTGTATGCATTTATAATATTTTTATATTTATATATATCTGTATAAATAATTATCTATTATATTTAATTTTTATATAATATGTGTACATAATACTATTTATATATAAATATTTATATATTATAATATATGTTCATAATATATAAACATATAAATATTTAGATTTATGATATATAACTATTTATGCATAGATAGTTATATATTATACTATTTATATATATATACATATATATATATATACGCACACACACATACACACACACAGAGACTAATAGTTTGTCCAAGCCATGTCAAAATTAGCTATGATAACAAGGGAAATCTATGAGGGGCTTAGATATAATTATACAAATACACAAACACAAATATCTTGGTATTGCATTTTTAAATGGTCACTCTAATTACAAGTTACTCATAGAAGCCAGAAGAGGAGTCAAGAAGTGAATGAGTAATTGCATTCCATACCTTCGCAGGTAGCATAGCCACCTGACAGTGCACACACAGCTTTAGTAACCTTTGAGAGAGTCCAGGCTTTCCTGGTGACATTGAGCCCTTGGAAGCCTCCAGCCAGTCCCTAGGGTGCATTGGACATCAATGGTGCAGAGACCGCTCACAGCAGCTTTAGCCCTTAGACATGCTGAGGGAGAGGGTGCAGACAGGTAGCTGCTTGAAAACCGAAGCGAAGAAACGTCTCATTGCAGGCAATCGTGTCCAGGGTGTGGGCTGTAGTGGAAGTGGGCAGAAATCCCACAGTTCTCTGGGCATTGAGACTGGGACACAAGTGAACTCACACAGCTTTTTTATAGTAGGAGGAGGGAGTTAATTAGGAGGGAAATGAAAAAGCTCACAATTGGGGTTTGCACCTGAGGCATCTGAAGTGCTTGATGTAGTTACTGTCACCATAAATCACACCCTTCTCCTTAGGATGGTGTAAAGATGGCCCCATCTTGAGTCCCTTCAAAATGCAGTGACTCTGAGGGCTAGAGGTGGAGTCCATGCTCACCGAGCACCTGTGACGCAGTCCATTGAGAACCCAGACACTTTAGTCTTGCTTAGGGCCTATGAAAAAGGAGCAGAGCTTGAAGCAAAGGAGAGGACACCGCAGGGGAATGCTGGGAGCCTAAGTCAGAATCCCAGGTCTGCTGGCCGATGACACCTAAGACGGAACATAAAACCATGACTTCTTGTGACTGCCGTTCTCTCGCTTTCACTGAGCATCAGTATAGAAGCAGCTCGCCCGGAGAATGGAGCAGGGACAATGTCTCTGCCTACTTTCAGAATTCTTGTGTGGTAGCTGATATTGTCAACAGGATCTAGAATGATCTGGAAGATAAACTTTTGGGCTCATCTGTATGGGAGTTTCTGGATTTAGTTAACTGTGGTGGGAAAGCCTACTCTAAATGTTAAAAACATCATCCCAAGGGCTGGTGTCCAGGCTGAGAAAGCAAGCTGAGCTCTCCCTGCTACCTGCCTATGGATGCTATGTGGCCAGCCACCTCACGCTTCTGCCACTGTGCCTGCTCTGCCATAAAGTTACCTCATTAAACCAAAAAATAAGCCCTTCCCGAGTTGTATTTATCAGGTGTTTTCCTCTGTGAGGAGAAAATAACCAATAAAATACACAGTTAACCTTTGCCACGTTGTACAATTCATTAGAGCGCTTCTGCTCTTCCGGCTGCAGGTGAGCTCCCGCTGCCCACATGGGCCTCCTGGCCTGGAAGGTCAGTGCTGTGTGTGGAATGTGTATGATAGCAGAAGGGCCTCTGAGTGCCTGTCCTGTGCTTTCTGAACATCTTCGTGCCTGTGTTGCAGGTGCCAAACTGATGTCCTCCAGGCCAGGGCCCTTTCTACACATCCCAGAATCTCCATGGTGCTGCAGTGAGTGCAGTCAGCTGAGATGATCTGAGTTGAAGAATCTGCTGCCCTCCATCCCAGAGACAGGACAGGATGCGGGGAGGAAGCAAAACTTTGCAACAGGGCTGTCAGTTCCAAGGACGTCAGCCCCACCCTGTGATCCGAGAGTTCAAAAGGAATTGCCAGGTTCCAGGGGACCAGTTTGAGGCGATGGCTGTGCCAGTGAAGAGCCTAGAACATATTTGGATTTGACGTCTTCAGTACCCATATAAAAATCTGGGCATGGAGGCAACGCCCGTAGTGCCAGCTCTGGGGATGGAGTTAAAAAGACAGATAGGAGAGTTCCTGGAGTTTGCTGGCCAGTCAGTCTAGCCAACTAATGAGAGCCTGCCTCAAAGAGTAAGGTGGATAGCAGCTGGGGACACCAGGTATTCACCTCTGATCCCATAAGAACATGAACCTACACACATATGCAGTCCCCCACATGAATATGTGCATACAAACACACACACACACATGCACACCACAAACTTATACACACCCTACACACACACATACACATCAGAGGCTGGGGAGATAAAGGCTTAGTTGATAAAGCTTTTGCCACACAAGCATGAGAATCTAAGTTTGACCCACACACCCACACTTCCTGTGTTCAATTCCCTCACCCACTTGTGACTCTTGTATGACCTTTCCTCTTGCTTAGCAGCCCTGCCTCATGTTCCACACTTGGAATAACAGCAGTGACACAGCACTATAGGAATGTTTATCCAGGAAACTAGAGAAGGGACATAGATGTAAAGTCTCCCGGTGGGGAATGTGCATGTCTCCACCATGATGATGTGGTGGTGGTGATTTTTGCCAGTAAAACTGTATTTCCCTGTCAATCCACTTATCCATAGTCCTTTGTACCATGACAACCCCCGTCACAAAGCTGCAGAGACCAGAGAATTGCCCAGAAGCTTGTGGGCCAGCTAGCCCGGAGTATGCAAGGTGGAAGGGGAGAATCGACTCCTGAATGTTGTCCTCTGACCTCCACACACATGACATATTATGTACATGTGCATGCACACACACACACATACACATACACACACACCACAATTATAAAAAATATTGCCAATCCTTAAAAATTTAATTTCACACAAAATCCACATTTACAGATTAACTTACAAAATTAGGGGTTTTGTCATTGTGCGCTCCTGTTCCACACTGGTAGGATAGGCTGGAGAAATCGTTCAGATACTAAGAGCACTTGCTACTCTTTCCATGACAGAGTTGTGGCAATAAAAATGGCTATAGCTGGTACCTCTGCTATGAGGCCAGAAAGCTAAGGAATGGGCTGGATCTAGCTGTCAAAGCCACGCCTTTAGTCCTACCGATATTGCTTGGTAAATTAAAGACTCATGTGGTCAGAAAAAGAGAAATATACAGTAAAGAAAGATTCAAAGACAAAGAAAACCTCTAAATGGTTTACAGTGAGTTAAAATTATATGCAGGCTAAAGGTTAAAGTTCTTAAAAAACAAAGAAAAAAGAAAGAGAAGTTGGGTGTGGTGGTACACACCTTTAATCCCAACACTTAGGAGGCAAGGTAAATTGACCTCTGAGACTTCAAGGGGCAGAGGTAGATTGACCTCTGTGACTTCAAGGTGTGGTAGCACACACCTTTAATCCCAGGCTGAGACAGGCAGATCTCTGTGAGTTCAAGGTGTTGTAGCACACACCTTTAATCCCAGAACTTGGGAAACAGAGACAGTGGATCTCTGTAAGTTCAAGGACAGCCTGGTCTAAAGAGTTATTCCAGGACAAAGATATACAGAGAACCTGTCTCAAAAAATAAAAGTAAAAATAAGTGAGAGGTTAAAATAAAGCTGCACAATGATGGAAAATACACAGAGAATCTTGATACTGTATACTATTATGCTCTCTTTGAATTGTTTGAATGCTGAGGAAGAAGCAACAGCTGCTAAAAGATATTTGTTTATAAATGCTGCTGAACTAACCCAAGAAAGATATCTTGAAAATACCTTGACTTCAGAATTTGGATCTAAGGATATGATACTTTGGAAAAGAGATTCTTCTTTTATTTTTACAGAAAGTGAGACCCTGTGGATTGCTTCTATCCCAATATGGTATGATAAACCACGACCTCCTGAAAGGTTGCTGTGAACACCTTCAGAAAATAACTTCACCCAACTGATCACTGAGATGAACCTGGCACACAGCTTACACCATTAAAGATCTGATTAACAGCATCCCCATTCAGCAGGAAGCAGTTTGGAGAGAGATAACTGCACCCATATTCCCAAATATTGTTTATAAATGTTCTTTTACATTTAAAGGGGGAGATGATATAGATATAAATAAGTTGGATTGCTGTGAATCTTGGTTACTGATATTAATTTAAGGTCAATCTTGTTATATGTATTTCTGATCTTATTAAGGTATTGTGATTGTATAGTTCATTTAAAAATGTAATGTATAATTAGGAAATATAGGTTGTTAATGACTAATCATCGATAATAATCAAGCTTATAGTCATGTTAGATTTTCTAGATATATAGAGATATATTTCAGTTAGATAGGCATTACTAATATCTTTCAAAGACTACAGAATATGGCATTTTAAATGTTTTAATAACTTAGGACTTTTCATGACAATGAGCCACATCTGCTCCTGGCAGCACAAGCTACTTCAAGAGGAAGATGGGCATCGAAGAGGCTACTTATGGAGTTTGATAGTCATTTGGGCAAGAAACTGCTCTTGCCTGGACTGATGCATAGACTGGACACAAAGAACCCACAGAGAGAGGACTGCTGAACTTGCCTAAAGGTGAGATGTCTTTTGGGGTTCCTGATTCATGAAAGAGTCTGAGAGACATTCTGCAGGACATGGCAGATACTGACTGAACTGTCTTTGAAATTTCCTGCTTCATGGAAAAGTCTGCTGGATACTATGGGCCTGTAGGCTGAAGATGGATGCCCCAATGGTACAAAAGAACTTTGGGTGACTGTCCAGGCAGCGCGATGTCTCTATTATTTCTAGAGTTTTGCAAGTTGCTTACTTCTCATTTACTTAGGTAATATTATATCCTTCTGGAGTCTTTGATGGAGTTGAAGAATAGATAGATAGTTATAGTTTTCTTTAGTTATGATAAAAGATAAAGTAGATATAAATATTGTAACTGTAATTCTTACTTGATAACTGTTTTGTTATATGTAATTTTACTATGTTAAAGTTAAAGCCTTTCTTTTTTGTTTAAACAGAAAAAGGGGAAATGATGGAGGATTCTCATTGGCTAATAAAAAAACTGCCTTGGCCAGCCCTTAGGTGGGTGGAGTAGACAGAACAGGAAGAAGGAAGTGAGGTAGAGGTAGATGGCTCAGTCAGATGCCAAGCCTCTCCTAAGTGAGATAAATTGTCATGCCTCTGCTCTCTGAAGCAGACTGCCGTGCCTCTCCTCAGAGGGAGAGATGAGATGAAGTCAGCCGCCAGGTCAGAGATGCTGAATATTTCCCGGTAAGACACCGCTCGTGGTGTTACACAGATAATTAGATATGGGTTAAAGCAAGAGATGTGAGAATTAGACAATAAGAGGCTAGAAATAATGGGCCAGACAGTGTTTAAAAGAATACAATTTGTGTGTTGTTATTTCGGGTATAAAGCTAACCATGCTGGAGCCAGGCAGGATAAAAAGCAGGCCGGCCCGCTGCTCCTCACTACAGCAAATCCCAAGGATTCTTAGAGGGACTCCTGCCCTGAGAGACTTACATGGAAATCATGTCTGCTTCTAGTGTGCCAGTGTATGGTTCTAAACATACTGGCCCTACAGTCCTGTGATCCATTTCCTGGTATGTGCGTGTGGTGGTGTTGTGTGTGGTGTGCATGTGTGGAGTATGTGTGTGTGTATGTGTGTTTATGTGTGTGGTGGAGGAGGGGCAAGTTTTCTTTCTCTCGAGATCTCTGAATGACACCAAAGTGTCTCCAAGGGAACGTCAGGCCTGAGCAGTTAACCCAGGAATCGGTATCTGAATGCTTTGTGTAGCTCTTTTGTCTGATGATGGAGGAAGCTGGGGCTCTGGGGACAAGTCAAAGGTTAGAGCACCTGCCTAGCATGCATAAGGATCTGGATTTAGTACCCAGCCTCCATCCCCAACACATACATTTATATCCTCTCTATATTCCCCTCTCTCTTTCTCCAGATTGCAAAAGAGGAAGTCAGGATACTGAACACACAGAAGACTCCCCAGCCCATGCAGTAGGTCACTAGAGGAGGCGAGTGCCCATTCGTCTTCAAGCCTCATTTCTTGTCCATCACTTCTTGCCTGAGGCATAGCAATTTGTGAATGAGTTTGAGGAGACTACTCATTAAGGGCCAAGTGGGAAGCAGACTAGACATTTTGTACTTAGAAAAAACAAGGCGCTGGAAGATATGTGTCATTGTCCTAATTCCATCTCTGCTATATTTGCAGTCTCGGGCACATTTCCCAAACTTCTTTGGCTTCCATTCCCTTATCACAAAGGGCAGAGATGGTGTCAACTCTTATTTAATTCTTGGGGTTTTGGTGATAAAATAAAAATCAGATCTTAGGGTACCCTTCACATTTAAAGAATTATTAAAAAATGTTTTAGGAAATTAGAGAGAACACCCCCTGCCCCACCACACAGACAGACCATACACACACACACACACACACACACACACACACACACACACACACACACACACTACAATAGTCATGGTTACCAGAAGTGCAGTCTGCTCTAATGTCTGTAAACAGGAGACAGAAACAGGCTCTCAGAGCCTTCCTCCCTGTTGTCTTCCTCTTTATAAGGGCTAAACAAATAACAAGGACTCCAGGGAAAGACCTACACATGTCCTTTTTCTTCTGTGTTAAGATGCACTTGACTGGGCAAGGGTGTTTTCCCTAGTAGGCCTCTGAAGCCCTACTTGACTAACTCCTGCCCAGACAGGATCGAGGACCCTGGGCTCTGTGAAGTGGAAGCAGTCACTATAAACTGTTGGAACCCAAAGCCATTGAAGCCTCAAGTTGTCCGCACTGACTTTCCTGCTGGAACCATGCCCCCCCGCCACACACACGCACACACACACACACACACACACATATACACAGAGACACACACACATACACACAGAGACACACACACAGACATACACACATACACGTGCTCATGTTTTTCATTAAACATTTTATTTGATTTCCATGTCCCTGACAGAATTCAAAGCATAATTCATATCTCAGCAAGTCTCACCCAAAGAAAAAATAATAGAACAAGGCCCTCAAAACCTTCAGTGGGGGCTTGACTTTTCTGGGCCTTATTTCAATCACCTGCAAATTGGGACTGTGACGCATGGCGGTGGGTGTCGAGAATGAGCGAGAAGCAGAAATCTGTGTCTAGTGGACGTAGGACTATCTGAGTGCCGACCATGGGCTGAGTCATTGTTCTCCACACAAACAGTAACAAGAATCAGGCCTGATGCTTTAGAGGAGCATGCTCCACCACCACCCACAAGGACAGGCTTCCAGGTGACTGAGTTATCCCCTGCAGTGAGTTTTCCTCGGGGACAACAGACAGGGGAAATATTTGCTGTGCAGTATCGGAAGATTTAGGAAGTTACCCACCAAAGCTGAAGTGAATGGATAGTCAGTGACTCAAATGTGCATTCCTTGGTGGATAGGCTAGTATTGCATGTTTCAATAAGACATGCCACCCTTTAGAGAAGGTTTAGATAGAGGCAGTCCTGATGCCTGGGTTGGTCCATACAAGGAGGGGCCAGCATATCACAAAATGCTCTCAAGCTCCTCTCTTCCTACCTGAGTCAGCTCAAAGCCTCCCCACCCATCAGCATCTCCATCATAAACAGGCTCAGTGGTAGAATATTTGATGCATACGCTTTAGGCCCTAGGGTCTTTTCCCAGGGCACTGCAAACTCAATCTCTTAGACCCCTTCCCCTGCTTCTCCTTCCTTGCTGTGTCAATACTGCCAGCGACAGCTTTCTCTTGGAAGTGTGTTTTTCATTCACCCCAGAGCTCCCCATATCCACCTCTTCTTTATTCTGAGCCCACTGCCCACACAGTGGCCCTGGCCAGGCTCACCAGTCATGTGGCTAGATGGGGAATTTTCAGCATTATCCTTGAGTACTGCTCATTTTTCTCTTCTAATTGAGCATGGCTCTTGGTATACTCGTCTTACCATGTCCCACCTCACCGTCTTTGCTCCCTGCTTTCCCACAGACATGTCTACTCCCTTACATCCCAAGTGTGGGAGGGGCCCTGTGCTCCATCCTCTATACACTCCCCCAGAACAGCACCTGCAACTGTGGCTTCTATCGCCACACGTGCAGCATGACCCCAACTTGATCAGCAGGTTCAGCCATGTCCTGCCTGGTTTTGGCCACCAACATGTCCCCTTTAGCCCCACATGTCCACATCAGGTTCCCTAGGTTCCCATCACCTCTGCCCTCTGCTATTCCCACTCAGCTGTCTCAGGGAAGAAGCTCAACACCCACCCAAGTGTCAAGTTAGAACTGAGGCTCCTCTCCCTAGAGGCTTCTCTGAGAGCAATTAGTGAGCCCATCACCCCGTCCTCTTGCCTTCTCTTCCCCAGCTTTGTCTGCACCCTCCTCTGTGGGCGATGGATATGACTTCATAGTCGTTCTCTTCCCTAGCCTCATTTCCCGGGTCTACTTCCTGCCCACGTAGACAATGCTAGCAAGCAACTGTGCTCACAGCAAGGCTGTACCATGTCGTGGCTCCATTGCCCTCAAAACCCTCTGTGGAATGAATGTAAAAAGATTGTCATCTCACCATCAGGCTGCAGTTTCAACCTAGTGGCCCAGTACACCATGGACCAAGCAAGTACAACTCAGCCCTTGCTTGAGCCTTGAGACATCTGGCCATGCTGACATGTCCCTGGAACCCCTTCATACTCACCTGACAGACTGCTGTTCAACCTCCATCCTAAGAGCTGAATTCCAATTTCTTCAACAGTCGCCCCAGGTAACCTACTCCCCTTTGCCCCAGTATGCTTAGATTCTTCATAATATATACTTTCTGCTCTGAGCCTGGCTCTGGAGCTGGCTGTTCCTCCTGCCCCTCCATGCCTACCACTGGGCTATAAGCTCTTCTCGCTCCTCAGTACCAGGTTTACTTGCTTCTGGCCCAAGGGGAACCAGCAGCAAGGGCTTGTTGTTGAGTGACTCCTGCTCAGCCCCTTTGCACTGCTGGATATCGCCGGGAGAGCAGCTGCCTGTCCAAGGCTCTGATCGCTCCTTTCCTGCAGCCCCTCTGCTTTCAGACTGTATCAGTTGTTCAAGTTGCTTTAGGCCAGGAGGCATTTTCTGCCTGTTCACAGATGCCTCTTTGCCTCTTGCTGTATTAGCAGCAAAGCTAATACATCTCTAAGCGCATCTCTAAGAGGGGAAATTAGGTTTATAAGTAAGAGACATATGCATAGTTTGGGGCATTACATCCAGAGCTAAAATGACTAAAAGCTTCAACATTTAGGTGCTGAAAACTCAGCTTGCTCTTAAGGGAAAAAGGAAGAGAGGTGGGATGGAGTGTGTGACAGGAAGACAGAAGGAGGCCTGTGGGACTTTTTGGGGTAGAAGAAGAGAAACGGCAGAGGGGACAGTGAGCACAGGGAGGGCAGTAGAGAAGGGCATGTGCGTGGGACAATGGTCAAGCTTGTACCCTGTAAAGATTTGTCTCTTGACTTGCTTAATAAAGCGCTGATTGGCCAGTAGCCAGGCAGGAAGTTATAGGCGGGTGATCAGGCAGGAAGTAGAGGTAAGGCAACGAGAACAGGAGAATTCTGGGAAGAGGAAAGCTCAGTCTTCAGTCGTCAGACAGACAGAGAGGAAGCAAGAGGAGAATGTCTCACTGATGAAAGGTACCAGGCCACGTGGCTAACACAAGAATAATTGGTTAATGTAAGATGTAAGAATTAGTTAAAAAGAAGCCTGAGCTAATAGGCCAACTAATTTATAATTAACGTAGACCTCTGCGCATTTCTTTGGGATGAATGGCTGCAGGACCAGGCGGGACAGAAATTTTGGTCAAAGGCACGAGTTAGAATAAAGTCTTATGACACACATATATGACAATGTCACAGTGAAGCCTATTACTTTGCATGGAAATTCACAAACTAAGCTAAAAACAGTGAATCAGTTTGCTTGCTCTGCAAGAGAAAATCATGAGTATACTCTATGCAGGTATTGAAAGCAATGCAGGATCCTTGACTGCAAGTCCCCCAGACAGGGGCATGAAGTCATCTGAAACTGGATGCTAATGTCACCACAGAGCCTGGTGCAGGGAACAGAGGTCTGGGTCTCACTGAGCCACCAAGTGCCTCCATTTATTTCCTTTATCTCTTCTCCTTGGTCCTGCCCATTCTATCAGCAAAACCTGCTTGTCATAATGTGACTTCCTACTGGGACTCTCTCATCATATATGACAATATCATATGAACCTAGTGCTTTTATTTCTTTGTTAATCTCTCTTTTGGTAGTCTAAATTGCAGGACTCCATGAAGAAAGCCTAGGAGGAAAAAGATTTTAATTTTTCCTCCAGATCTTGAGTGTGAAGAAGGAGAGAGGCTGGGTCAATCCTCCATCACAGCCTGAGAAGTCAACCTTGCCCTGTCCTTATTTTAGGCTTGCAGCCTTCAGAACTTTGAGATAGATACTCTTGTCATGTAAGCTGCCAGTCTGTGCTATGTGGTGATTGCAAGCCAGAACACCAAAATCTACAACCTGGGTGCAGAGGCCCAGTGTATTCAAAGGCAAGCTTGCACTTCATGCACAGGGTGCCATGACTTCCTGTGTATTCCTTTGACTAAAAGGAAGCTTGCTTCCAGGATAGGGTATCTGTGTACACTATGAGACCCTGTTCATCCAAGGAACATCATGCTGTCAAGAAGGAATCTGGCTCATCTTCTGGGGTCTGCATCCCCAGTTGCTGTCTGGAAATGAGCAGCTGGCACTAGCAGGCACAAATAACTAAATTGTCCTCCCTCTATGGGTCCAAACTGCTTCTGCCACTGCCTAAATTTGTCAGTTGCTCTTGCTTTCAGTTTCCATGTATGTGTGAGTGTGGTTTGTATAAGTGTGGTTTATATAACATGCATACACATGGGTGTTTTCATATGGAGTCTAGGGATTGATTGCTGAGAATCATAGTTGACTACTCTTCTGCCTTAATCCTTAAGGCAGTCTTGATCGAACCCAGAGCATGCCGATACAGCTGATCTCACTAGTCAGTTGATCTTGCTGTCTTCCAAGGCTGGAATTACAGATGGGTCACCATGCCTACCAAGTGTTTATATAGGTTCTAGGGATACCTGTTCCAGGCTTCATACTTCCTTTAACCAGCAAGCCAAATCTTATCTATCCTTGACTTAGCACACCTTCCAGAAAGCTTTTCTCAGCCAGAAGACAATGCCCATCACATATTACCTCTCCAAACATCACGCCCTCAACTATGGACTACCATTTCATAGTCCATGTCAAGGAGTTCTCTTATTTGTTGGCCATTTCCCACTAAGGAAGCTATGGCATCATTGAAAATAGAAACTGCTATTCGACATCTTCCAGATTTTTCTCTGTGGAAATTTTATTGATGAAAATCAATATTGTCCTACTGTAATACAAAGAAGATTCTGGGAAAAGCCAATCTTGGTCAAGATGGCATGCAGAATGGGGACACACATGACAGCAGGAGCCACAATCCCGCTGGAAATTGCTCCTCTAAGTTTATGGACACCCCTTTACCTCTTGGTCTGATCTTCCACACAAATTGAGAAAGGCACCCTGGGGGAAACATAGCATCTGATAGTTTTTATTGGCATAAACAAGACCTCAGCCAGACCTCCAAGGAGAACTCGATCAGCGAGAGCGAGAAGGATCTGTGTCCGTATCTAACAGCTGCCTGCCACCAGCCTCAGGCACCCACACAAGGCCACCTGTCGTTTCATTTCTTTAGTTTCCTGAGTTCATTAGCATCCATCCCTCAGAAGACATTTGTTCATCATTCCATCTGCATGCCCATTTCAATCCAAGCCCTAGCATCTAGTCACTGGGACAGTTCAACAGTTTCTACTGGGACCCTGCTTCAGGCTCCATTCATGGCATTTGCAAATACTAACAGTGTACCCACTGAAGCTATGACTAAGTCCCTGGGTGGAGGGGATGTGGAGAATTGGGCCTGTGCTTTCAGCATCACAGGAGGAGGGGGACGTGAGGGGCTCTCCATAAAGAGAGAGGGAACTGCCCAGGGCTCCAAGGGGGAATGCAATGAGAGCCACAGAACTAACAAGGTGGGTGGTCCTAGGCTGTGGTCAGGGAGCTCCATGGTGTTCCCAGACAAAGACAGAGAGCACAAGGCAAAAGTAAGAAACAACCAGGTCTGTAGCCTTGAATTGGATGCTCATTCAAGAAGGAGCAGCCACTCCCTTCCATGATGGCCTTCAAGATCCTGGGTGACCTGAGCACTAGCGTCCTCTGTGTCTTCCTCATGCCTCCTAGACCTGTGACGGTGAGACTGGCTGACCCTCTCAGGCCCTTCCAGCCCTTCTCAGCAGAGCGTTTCGTTCATTCTCTGCCTTTCCTCCCTCCTTAGGTCAGCTGCTGGTTCTCCCTCAGAACTCGGCTCTATTGCCACAGGAGCAGAACTGAACCCATGTTACTTTCCTCGTTCCTCTATATACAAGCAAGCCACTGATGTGCCCTTCCGCCAGCAGGTAGGAAGCACACACACACACACACACACACACACACACTTACGAGCACTCACACATACAGAGTGAGCCACAGAATAACACACAGAGTAATCACATGCTGATTGACATCCCAGGCCAGGAGTCTGGGGAATGCCACAGTATAGCTCATTGCAGCAAAGCTTCATCCTACACCCCCTTCAGTGGGTGACTTGGGGCTGGCTTCCCTTGTAGGCACGTGGCTCCTCTGTTGTGTCATTTGGCCCACTCTCCGTGTACACAGCAGATGCTCATTTGCCTAAGTGGGGAACCATGGAGCTGCTGCAGAGAGGGGAGGAGAGAGGAAGGAGACAGACTGAAGGCTGGAGGGGAAGGGCCCATTTTTGGCTGGGTGCTGGTTCCCTATTTTTTGTGACTAAATGCAGTGTGGCATTACTCAGATGGGGACACAGTGGCTGTAAATATTAAGCACAAACTCTCTGTTACATGTTTAATAAACACTCCTAGCTTATGGGGAAGCAAAATTGCTTTTTATAAACACTGAAGCTGGCGGGCACATTTTTCTGGAAATAATTTATGAAAAACTCTGGCTTGTTCATTCGCACCATGGTGGGATCTGAATGGAGCCAGTGTTCAGCTTCCTGGGGATGTCTGTGACCCATCCTCACAGAAAACAGGGAGGAAAACAAGGCACTGTCTGAGGTCAGAGTATGCCTAAAGAAATCGTAATGAGGTGGCCCAGCCCTGTCCTTGCATGTGGGAGGGAACAAGCCAGAGTGAAGGATGAGGATGTGAAGTGTGGGAGAGGGGGTTCAGGGGCCCTGACATAGTCCTTAAATATCTCATGTGTTGTCTGGACTCTGTGACTGTCCACTCCTTCAGAGAACACACACACACACACACGCACGCACGCACGCACGCACGCACACGGACAGATGCTCAACTTTAGAATATGAGGCTGAAGGGAACAACCCTTGGCACCCACACCTCCTTCTAGCTATCAGGAGGTATCATGC
This sequence comes from Arvicola amphibius, assembly GCF_903992535.2. NCBI lineage: Eukaryota > Metazoa > Chordata > Mammalia > Rodentia > Cricetidae > Arvicola > Arvicola amphibius. The sequence continues at coordinate 147,046,167 of NC_052048.2, forward strand.
ATTGTCCGTTCAGGCCTCTGAATCTCCAGGCATGACATTCAGGGATTGCCTCGTCAATAGAGTAATTACATTTGAGTCTCCACTAAGCCCCTCATCAACAAAACTCCACTTGAGATACGGTGCCGGTGAGAAGCAGGCTCTTACATAATCTCAAGTGTATAAGTTGAGAGAAGGGTAAATGTGAGGGAAACGGAGATAAAATTCAAAGAAAAATAAGGCCAGGCTCTCAGCCATGTCGACAGTTTAGCGTGAGCCCAGCACTGCCTTTGAGTTAGCCTCCTCAACCATTTGCAAAGGTCAGTGCTGAGTGGAGCAGCCGAGGTTCCGACTTTCCCAAGCAATTACTAAGCAGGAGCTGAGACCTGCAGCTAGAGTGAAGGGATTGGCAAGGGATGCAGCCAGCGGATCCAAAGGCAGGTCTCCAGGCCTGAGCACGGGCAGACTCGGGGGCACCCAAGGATACTGTTCCTCAGGGACCTGTGGCAAGAAGTGTTTATGACTCTCTCTGTTATAAGCAGCCAGAGCCTGGCCAGGGTGTCTGAATCGTGGGGGTTGGAGGGTTTGTTTTCTAACATATCTTTAGGACATGCCTTCAGAAGCCTCAGTTTTTATTCCTGTCTTCTTTGCCCTTAACCATCACTCTCTCTAGTTCTCTCCATTTCTACAAGATCCAGAGATCAGGAAGGACCCAATAGCAACTGTGACTTCTGGGGGAGATCTCTCTCTCTCTCTCTCTCTCTCTCTCTCTCTCTCTCTCTCTCTCTCTCTCTCTCTCTCTCTCTCTCTCTCTCTGTGTGTGTGTGTGTGTGTGTCTGTCTCTCTCTCCCTCCCTCCCTCTCTCTGTCTCTCTCTCCCTCTCTCCTCTCTCTGTCTCTCTCTGTCTCTCTCTCTCCCTCCCTCCCTCTCTCGTCTCCGTCTCTCTCTCTCTCTGTCTCTCTCTCCTCCCCTCTCTCTGTCTCTCTCTGTCCTCTCTCTCTCTCCCCTCTCTCTCTCTCTCTGTGCAGTGTGTGTGTGTCTATGAGTCCATGTGTATGAACAAGTACAATCACTTGCTAGTTTGCCCCATTTCCTTTTTGCCTCTATCACACATGAAACACAAGGCTCCAAGAACTGGTTCAAACTGACCTTGACTGGGGGTTAACAGGTCATCTCAGACAATATGCTCCTTTGGAGTCGAATAGTCTATTCGGCAGGGATCTTCTGTTCCCTCATGGAATCCAGGCCTTAGGCTACAGGGCAAACTCTTCGTTATCCTGGTTCAGAGCAAAGGCTACGGTACCCTTGGCTTGGTTACCTGGTCCCCATGGTGGCAGGTAGAGATGTGGCACCCTGGTCCCAGCAGTAGCCAGTGAAAAAAAAAAAAAAAAAAAAAAAAAAAACCGACATCCTTTAGCACATCAGGGACAGCCATGGTGTGCTCTAGACCCATGGTGCATCCACTCATGTAACCCTCAGGAAATCTTGTCACTGTGGATGCTTCTCTAAACATCACAGAACCCCTACTGCAGGGAGCGCATCTTGCTGGAAACATGCACGGCATGACATTCACAGTTATTATTCTACCCACGCTTACTTCCCCTGTCTACGATTAGAAAGTTCTTAAGGCAATTCGGTCAGTCCTGGAGAGCAGAACACACTCTCAACACCCCCATGGCTTTCCCAGATGCAGAACCCCTGGCCACAGCTCTGCGTATATTCTGGTTTTCTCAATACCTGAGCACCCTGAGGGAAATATTACGTGCAGCAATCTGTGCTGTGGAAAGAGGCCATGTGTCTTGTGTTGAAGCTACATGGACTTCAGGAGAACAAACAGATCTTCTAGGAACTATGGTTTGAGGAGACTATGGATGCTACCCCAAGTGGAAGCTAGGTTGGTAACCTGCTTCTTATGACGTAGGCTGTCTTCTTCAGGGCCTAAGGATAGATTTCTTACCTAAATACCCAACTGTGCCCTTTACTTTGATGGTTAACATTGCTTTTCAATTTGGCAGGTTTTAGAACCACTAAAGAGACGAGTGAGGTTTCTTGGTTGTGTTAATTGAAGTGGAATGATCTGCCCTGAGTGTGGATGGTAACATTCCATGGATATGGTCTTGTGTTTTATTAAAATAGAAATGGAGTCTAAGCATGAGCCCAGTATTCATGACTGCCTGCTTCCTGACTGTGGATTCAGGAATCATAAGACTAGCCACATCCTACCCCTGCCTCCACACTTTGCCTGCTGTGATGTACTGTACCACCCTGAACTGTGAGAGTCATCAAACTCTTCTTCTGGTAAGGTTGGCAGTTTGTCACAGCAATGAGAAGAATAACCAATAAATGATGTTTCAACACATCAGTCATCAGAGACCTGCAGGAGGCTCTAGGGAAAATGGGACATGAGGGATGCTGATGAAGTAGCCAGACTGTGGGCAAACCTGTGTGTGAGTAGCGCACAGTGAGCATTAGGTACGTTATCTCACCCTCTGAGACCTTCTTTCCCAGCAATGAAATGAAGACCAACCTATAGTCTCCTAAAAATGCTGGTTTTACTACAAAAATTTTACAGCTATATCTTAGTTTATGGCTGAGCCCCTGTTCCTGCCAAGCACTGGTCTAATTTGCCAAGTTCTTGAATTCTTGTCCCCGTAGTTTGCAGCAACCTACTAAAGTCTAAACAAGGAGTTCTGATAGAGAAACCCCTGTATCCTTCATCTACTGGTGTGGAAGGGGGGCAGGGTTAAGTTCCAGCAGTACTCAAATGGAGCTACTGAGTGGCTTTCTGCATTATGACACAGAATCCACATGGGGTTTGGTCCTGGTCCACAGGACAAGAAGAAGAAGGTAGTATAGAGGCCATACACCATAGTTAGTGTTATTTGTGGTAAGGGTCCATTCTACTTACTGGTTCTTCTTTCTACTCCCTGATGAGGCTCCTAAGCACTCAATGGCCAGTGGTATCTCTCTCCTGCGGTTGTACAGTCCCACAAGATCAGGGGTTTCTGCCAGTCCTCTTAAGGCCACCACTCACCACAGCTCCTCTTTCTGAGAGAACACGTGAGCACATTGCCTTCACAGTAAAGAGAATTCAGTGGTGTGACAGACGCTGGTTCTCTTTCATGCTGGAGAGTGGAGTTCCCTTGGGATAAGCATGTCTAGCTTGTCTTTCTATCTCTGTAATTCCAGCATAGGACTTGATAGGTTCAAATAAACATCAAGCATCAGGAGGAGGCCTTAAAGAGAAGGCCATTTGGGGAGACATCTCCAAGCTAGGCATGAGCTGGATCTCTGCCATACTTGTTACAGTGACCTTCCCTGACCTCTGCAGCTGTCACAGGGATAGTTTGAGACTAATCCCGGTGACGGTTTAATACCTCTCTCCATTTCGACACTGTGAACTCCAAGGAACCCTGGCCTTGGGTTTCATGCACAGCTGTGGCCTGGGGCAGGCTCTTTATAAACATTGCTTGAATAAAGGAAGAGAAGATTGCTTGACAGTCAGAAGGGAAATAACACCTGCAGTAATGCAATGCCTGCACTTCACGGTCTCTGGGTCACCGAGAGCTGGCGATTCTGAGTGTCTATGTATAGTCATGACTAATAACTGTGGCTCTGATGGGGCTAAGGATGATGGCCATGCACTTTCTTCCAGGCCCTGCAGAGTAACAATGGTATCGTCACAAATGGTGTCTCTCCATTTGTACTGAATATTTTTATTTTGATTATGGAGAACTAAAGCAATAACCCAAAAAGCTGTATTCTACTTCTTGGGGTAGGGGGATATCATAGTGGAAGATCATACCAATAATGTTCTGCTCTACATTAGGGTTTTCATTGGCAGATGTGGGAAAAGTGCTTCTTTGTTTACAAGTTATGAATTTTGTTGTTGTTGTTGTTTTCCAAGACAGGGTTTCTCTGTGTAGCTTTGGAGCCTGTCCTGAAACTAGCTCTTGTAGACCAGGCTGGCCTTGAACTCACAGAGATCCGCCTGCCTCTGCCTCCCCAGTGCTGGGATTAAAGGTGTGCAGCCACCACCTGGCCACCTAAGAATTTTTGATGAAGGGATTTAGCTGTATAAATTGAGTGTGTCTAGCCACTGCAGACAGTACTGATGTGATCCAATTAAGCTTCCTGCATGCTTTGCCATATGGGGACTCAGATTATCCCCTTGGATCTCACTACCCTTAAGAACAGGTATTTTGCCAGGTGGTGGTAGCACACGCCTTAATCCCAGCACTCGGGATGCAAAGGCAGGTGGATCTCTTTCTTTCTTCAATGGACAGGACTGGAAGAATGGGTCCCAGTGGTGATAGGGGAGGGAGTGAGAAGGTGGCAGGAGAGAAATTAAGCTGAGTGGAGACATAGAAGTCTCATGGGGTTGGACGTCGATAGCTTTAGCCAGCCAAGTGTGGGCAGGCATGCCACGAGTCCATTAGCAGTTTTGAATCATGGCGGCTTTTTCTCAATTTCTCCATTAGATTTTTTTCTAGCATCTGGTTGCTTACAGACAGATTCTTCCTGGTTTTCTGGTAGGTGAACTGCCGTTGTCTTTGCTCTCTTTAAGACTTTGAGGTTTGGTCTGTACCCTGGAGAGGCGCATTTATTCTAATATGTTCTGAATGCCAGTGCTGGACTTCAATGTGGTAAACCCCACAGACTCTTTTAGCACCAATTAGCTGTCTCTATGGTGGGGCTTCAGTGCAAAGTGAGGTATTACTAATCACTGGGGTATGATCACTTACCCACTCACCTGGGGCAAATGCTTGAACAGAATGAAGACGAGAGAAAGGGAGAAAAAAATGTCAGAGGCTGTGTTATAAAGATGCCATATCCTCAGATCCTGACACTCCCCCAGCAAGGAAGGACCCAAGGCTTGACAAATAATTCCTTCAGAGAGAAAAGGATTCCCCTAAGCCAGAGAGAAACACAGAAACCCCCCACCCCATCCTCGTGTCTGAGCTCTCCTTAATAGCACAACATGAGACTTCCTACTGGGTCTCCCCCAATGATGCTGACTTCATGTCACCTTTCTCTTAGCAGAATGAGACTTTTTTACAAAACATTCACTAGGCTGCAGCAGGGGCAGTGATTCCAGCCCCCACCTGATGCAGGGCACTGGGAGGGACAGTTCAGGAAGCTCTCCTAGGCTAGCTCCTGGCATGGCTGCCCTGGTGAACTCTCCCACCAGCATAGAGAACAAGAATGTTAAAATCAGTTGCAAAGGGGAAGAAAACACAAAATAAATTAAAGAATCCCAGACAAACTGACTAGTGCCACTCCTGCTCTAATCATAATTTAGAAAAAAAAAATGGGGCTGCTTCTAAGTCATAAACTTAATATTGTATCACAATTTCTGGCTTCAGTCTTCCATGGCGCACTTCCTCACTATACAAAGCAGCTAACCGCAGTCTCCCAGGGCTCTTCAGGCTCTCCCCTAGGATCCTAAGGTGACCTCGGAGTTTAAGTCAGGAGGATGTTCTTCAGTCAGAGTCAGATGCCTATCCTCTACTGATCCCCAAAGGCTGGACCCCAACCAGGCCTTCTCTGACCTTGTACCAGATACTAACCATGGTCAATTTAAACTCAATGAATAACCCAATTTCAGCTCAACCCTCAAGGCCACGATGCTGGCTTGTGGCAGTCAGACTCCTAAAGGCCTCTGGAGCACAGTGACACAAGCCAGGTGCTGTGAGCAGATACTCATCAGTTCAGCTAAGCACACATTACCAGAAGTCACCGCTCTCAGAAACCAGAGTCTGCAATGCAACCCCAGGGTGTTGGTTGTCTCCCACCGAAAGAGGGAAGCATGAGGATGAGTAGTTTGTTACTTGCCTGGGTCCCCATCTTAGAGACTTACTCAATCTTTTCTGAATGCCTGTCATTACTTGCTAGAACAATGTCTTTTGTCTACTGCTGCATACTGAGGATGCAAAGGGGAGGGGTGCTGGGGAAAGTACAGGCCTCCAAGAATATGTTGACCAAGGGTAAGAATGGGGTGGAAGGAGAAACAGTTCAGCATAACCTTGAAAGATCCATATTCTATTTCCTTTTGGCCTGTTAACATGCCCCAGAGCGGCTGGTACACAGCCAGGTACTTGGTGAATCATCAGAAGAAATTAATTTATTAAAGATGGCAGAAGCATTCAGTGTCGATAAAGATACCGAATGCCCTGTCTGTTTTTCCCTCTGGTTATAGGGAACCTAATTGCATTTTGAACATGGACAAGGGTTTACCTAAATGAAACAGGAGAGCCAAAGGAGTGACCAATGGTGGTCCTCTGTCTCGGCCCACCAGAACCAGCATGTTGCAGATGGCTGGTCAAAATAGTAGCCGTGTTCATGGGCTCTTCAGACACTACAGAGGGATTTTGGAAATACATGCATGCATGCATACACACATACATACAGGTATGTATTTCTTACTCACAGAAAAGTGAGGACAGTCACAGAGAGACAAAGAAAGTGTTGGCTCAGAAAGGTGGCTCTGGAACTTGGTACACGGTTGACATGTAAAAGGCCATGATGGTTTTGTTTCTAGCTTCCTTAATTTGAATGGCCCATCTTCCTGGTGTGGTT